>NC_058062.1:22189561-22267061 GCF_020085105.1 Siniperca chuatsi | reverse complement strand
TAAAAGACTCATTGCAAGTTATCGCAAACGCTTGATTGCAGTTGTTGCTGCTAAGGGTGGCCCAACCAGTTATTAGGTTTAGGGGGCAATCACTATTTCACACAGGGCCATGTAGGTTTGGATTTTGTTTTCACTTAATAATAACAACCTCCATTTAAAAACTGCATTTTGTGTTTACTTGTGTTATCTTTGACTAATATTTAAATTTGTTTGATGATCTGAAACAGTGTGACAAATATGCAGAGAAAAAAAAAAGAAATCAGGAAGGGGGCAAACACTTTTTCACACCACTGTATATGCTTCCTTTGTCAATACTATTGAACTAGGAAAAGAGATCATATTTCTCCAATATTAGCTTCTCTGCACTGGCTCCCTGTAAAATCCAGAATAGAATTTAAAATCCTACAAAGCTCATAATGATCAGTCACCATTGTATATTAGAGCTCATAGTACCCTATTACCAGACTAGAACACTGCGCTCCCAGAGTGCGGGGTTACTTGTGGTTCCTAGACTCTCCAAAAGTAGAATGGGAGCCAGAGCCTTCAGTTATCAAGCTCCTCTCCTGTAGAATCAGATACCAGTTTGGATTCAATCTGTATGCATTCTTATCCCATTAATGCATGTTACTAACTTGACATCTTCTTTCTCCTGTAGTTGTGTGCTTTCCTGTCTCTCTCCTCTCTCCTTCAGTCGCTTTCAGCAGGTATTTCTGCCTCCGGAGCTGCAGAGTCTGGATCTATGATTACAAGGCACCTTCTGTTCCTGCTTGATAACCGCTACTACAATTATTATTATTAGTCTTATTACTGTTATTATCATTATTATTCATATCATTATTATTACTATTATTTTAGTAATATTAATATTACCACTATTACATTACATTATTATTTTAAAATTCTATATGGAATTTGCATTGTGCTACTGTATGTATCTCTTACCTCCTGCTCTCTCTCTCTCTCTCTCTCTCTCTCTCTCTCTCTCACTCTCGCTTTCTCCTCTCTCTCTCTCAACCCAACCGGCAGCGGCAGATGCTGAGTCTGGTTCTGCTCGAGGTTTCGTCCTCTTAAAAGGATGTTTTTTCTTGACACTGTCGGCAAGTGCTTGTTCATGATGGGAATTGTTGGGTCTCTGTATGAATTGGCGCTATATAAATAAAATTTAATATAATAATGGAATTTTGGAATATAGAATGGAATGTGAGAATATAGAATGAAATTTCGAAACAGAGTTGAACTTGAAATCATATAGTGGAACTTGGGAAAATAGAATGGAACTTGAGAGTGCAGAGTGGAACTTGAGAATATAGAATGAAAGTTATAGATGATTTCAGCAATATTGAGCTTCTCTTCATATGATACAATTACTTATACCTAATACATCGGCTGGTCTAATAAGGCCAATTAGAGGAATATTTGCATACCCACTTTTGTGTGTTTTGGATTTGACTTGACAATGACAAAAAAAGAAAACATTTTTTTGTAAGGTAACTGATGAGAATTTAATTTATATGTCTGAGGCTCAATCCAATAAGTAGGTTTTCCAAGTTATCTGGATCACTGGAGGCAGTCCATGTTCAAGATTTGACAAGGTTCTGGGTAGAATTTTTAAACCACTCTCGAAAAGACCCTTAACACCATTAATATTATGTGTCTACCCAGCATGCAGAGCAGTGGGAACAGGGATGATGCTAAGCTCCTGGGCCACCTCCACTATAGAGGAAGTGATGTCAGCAATGACAACCTCACTGGGCGGTGGGGGTGTCCTGTGGCTGCAGCTTTACATCTATAAGGACAGAGAGCTCACACTATCATTGGTCCAACGGGCAGAGGAGGTGGGCTATAAGGCTATCTTTGTTACTGTGGATACGCCATACCTGGGGAAGAGATGCAATGACATGCGCAACCAATTTAAACTGCCCCCACATCTGAGGTAGGAACCAAACACAACAGCAAGAGCAGAGGAAAATGCAATCACTTACCAAATTCAACCATAGAGACCACAGAGCATATGGTGGCATCCTACTTTAACTCTTCAATGTGTTGCTCCATTGTGTGTGTGTTTGTTTGTGTGCCTGTGTATTGTGTGTTCCCAGCATGTCTAACTTCTCAACAGCCTCTCTGGCTTTCTCTGAGGGAAACTATGGCAATGACAGTGGTTTGGCTGTTTATGTTGCAAAAGCAATAGACCCCACTCTCTGTTGGGACGACATCACCTGGCTGAAAAGTCACACAAATCTACCTGTGATTGTGAAAGGAGTCCTGAATGGTACACACGCACACACACCTTTTGCTTACCCCATTGTGTCTTTATAGTTACATAACACTATTGTTAATAGATTTTAATGTGATTCTCCAAAAAGTAAAATCTCAGATTTAATTTGCAAAATTTTATAAATTTGGCTTTTCAGCCCAAACCAGTGCTGTTGCTCTATACAGTAAAGTACAAGTAAGTGATGAAGATCAATGTTTAGTGTTGTGTAGTTTTTGTTATTTGCCTTCCTGGAAATTTTAAGAAAAGCTTCCCACTTCTAGTTTGCCAATTGATAACACACATATTTGAAAAGAGGCCCGAGTGGAGCCTTACTTTTTGCCTACATTGTCCCAATCCTGAAGTAAATTGGCATAAAACGGAGCCAAAATGTTTCTTAAGGTGGTTGCTCACATACTGTAGGTCCAATTCAGAGGTACCAGCAGACGGTATTTAATACTTAATGTGCTTGACTTTGTCTGGTTCAAGATTAACTTGTTCAGCATTGTTTGTTTGTGTGTGTGTGTGTGTGTGTGTGTGTGGTCAGGTGAGGATGCTGTCCAGGCTGTGAACTATGGTGTTGATGGCATCCTGGTGTCCAATCACGGAGCTCGACAACTGGATGGGGTTCCTGCCACGGTCTGTGTGTGTGTCTTTGTGTGTGTGTGTGTGTAATATCAGGTATCAGACGGTGTCATCCATCTGATATGATGGAACTTTTTTTCACTGAACAGCTACAGTCCAGAAAATCAAACATTATGTTCTAATAATACTGTACCTATAACAATCTGAATCTTCTGGACCTTTTTATACTACAATAATGCCATATTGTAGACTTACAATAAACTTAAATATGGCATCTAAACTAGTCCTAATTTTTTTCATCTCACTCTGGTCTCACTCTTTAAAGGACATTTCTGGTGTTTTTCTATACCTTTCTTACAGCAAAATCAACAATGTGTTAGATCTCTCAATACTTTCTGACTTCCATATCTGTGGCACTCAGCTCCAAGTCCATTGGTTCCTACTGTCTTTGCACAGGTAGCACTGGTAAAACACTAATCCACTTTTTTGAATTACTAAATTACGTGTACACTTCACTTATTCATTATCAGTTGATCCTGGTCCAATTTTATAGTTTATTGCAACAGAAGTTATTTTCTTTTTTCCAGAGAAAATCCAATATTCTTTCCACTTAACCCCCACACAATAATCAGTGAAAAATGTATGACGTACCTTGTGACACTCTGCCCCGCAGAGGCCACAACAGACATTAACTAAACCAAAATACTTAAGGGATTAGGGTTATAGTTAATTGTCCATCACGGTCTCAGCAAAAAGAGTGCCACCCTCAGCAGCATGCCGCTCTCCTCTCTTCCTCCTCTACTTTCTCTTCTTCTGGCGTCTGCCCTGCCATATTAGGTAAGACCCACCTTCTTGAAACTTTGTCATAATGTCAGCCTCAATTGTGTGTATCATTATGCCTCGCTGTCCCTCTCTCCAGCCACATTTCCACTTTCCCAGGCCCCTTCAGCATTATTATTTACCTGTCCACCAGATTCCCTCAAACCTACTCCTTTTATTCCAGATCCTGCCACTCCCAACTGCCCTGCAATCACCTCGTTCCCCTCACCTGAGCTTCCCTGCCCATCTCCCCACCTGCACCTCATTCCCTCATCTGCCAGTCACTATACTGTATATACCGGCCGAAATCCATTGTTCCTCTGGCAGATTGTCTAATGTGTTTTGCATAGCTTTCCAGCCTTCTATTTGCCTGACCTGCCCATTTGACTTTCTGCCTGATTGTTTGGACTTTGGGTCCCTGCCTTCTCCTAGTTGGATTTGTTAGATTGTTTTGGACTGACTCTCTGGTGTTGATCCTTGCCTGCTTCATTGTCCAGTAAGCCTTTGCACTTTATTGTTGTAAATAAATCTTTGACCTGCACCAGCTCTACCTCCATCTGCATTTGGGTCCTATTCCTTTTGCCCTGCTCACACCAGCTGTGACAGTACATTCTGGCCAATAATGGACCCTGCAGATGGATCATTTACTGAAGAACTACATGAGGTGACTTATACCCTTCTGTGTCTTTCAAAATGACTGGCAAAATGCCTGCAGTAGTGATCATAGGGAGTCAGCCTTGTCACTGGCACACCAGACAGTGTCTTCTAAGCCTTGGTTGGAGAAATTGACCTCCAGTCAGCCGCCCCCACCGACACCCTGCCAGACCTTTGTTTGGCCAATGCCCTGCCAGCGCCGACTCATCTCCAGTCGGCCGTCTGCTGTTGTCTGCCAGCCCCCACCCACAGCCGTTGACTACTGCTGAAGCCAGTTCTGGCCTCTTGCTCTTGTCCACTCATTCATCATTTGGCCTCCTTATTCCAACCACTTCACTAGTCCTACCACTGTGAGCCATCTCATAACAATCAGCTAGCTCAGCTGCATGTTTTGGGCTACTTACTTCTCGTTCATTCAAATAGACTTCATATTTCACCTGGCACAGCAATCCTAAACTGGAGTAAAATAAGATCTTTAATTTGATGCTAAGTGCAGGCATCACAGGAATTAAGCCACTGGTCTAGTATCACTTCCTCTTTCCTTCACATATTGAGGTAAGACTCTTCAGGTTATCACCTAAATTCACAGAACTTCCTTCTTTGGGTTTCTGGAACACTACCATATGCTGGGGGTTGTGACGCTCAAAAAAATGTATCCAGCTATAATTGAAATTTTTATTTTAAGTCTTCAACACACCAGAAGCTTGCCATACGCTCCTGTTACCTTTGGTGCTTTTTAACATTTAACATTCCAAACTGTAAACTACCACAGTCAGTATGCTTAATTTAAATTCACACATGAATAGATTAACTTGAATTATATCGTAGGCTCACTTCATATGACATTTTCCATTTTGCTGGAGTTCTGCTTTCTGTTAAGATGCAAAGCAAAATGAAGTTAGGAGCTGCTGTAGGCAAGTGAAAAATGATGCACTCTGTGGAGAGATAATGTTCAACCATTAATAATTAGACCTATAAAGACCCACGTCTATTCTGTCTCTCAAAACTGACATCTTTATGAGCTGTGGCGCACACAAAAGCCATCTTTTTGATTGTGATTTTTTTTACATAAAATCTCACAAGGGAAAGCTGAAATAAGATTTAAATCCAGGATGAGAAAAAATTAAAAGATCCTCCCAAAAAAGTCAAGGTTGTAGAAAGAGGTTAAAAGGGCTGGTGCTCACTACCCGGTAGTGAGCATCAGCCCTTTTAACCTCTTTCTCTTCTATCTCTTTCTCTTCTATCTCTTCTATCTCTTCTTCTACCTCTTTCTCCAACCTATCTCCTTGCCTTCTGCCCTCTCTGTGGTCGCCTAACATAAATACAGGTTAATGACACCAGCTGTGTGACCGGTTATATGGATATTTAGACGACAGATGGTTGTCTTCCTAACTTTACTGCCACACAGCCCCGGCAGGCAGAGACAGGCAGTTACTCAGCCCATTACTTAGCCCACCTGTACTAATTAACATGGTTTTCTTGTTTCTGTTGTCAGTAGTTGATGTTATGCCATTGAGTTAGCTAAATAACAGACTTTCCGTAAAGACAAAGAGGGTACCCCCTTTGATAAAAAAGTGGCCTACTGTTCCGCCTTGTCTCTACATTTTTGATGAACTTCATTGTAACGTTAATAGGTAGGTAGCGAGACAGGCAGCAGAGCCTTTGTTGGCACTGAAAGTCATGGTGGAAGTTGTTGAAAAGAACATTAGAGGAGGCGACCACCTAAAAAGGCTACTCTAAAGCGAGACCTTTTGGATTGTACAACTGAAAGCAACAAAATACCCTGGCCTCAATGAGGAGATATACTTTTCTCCTTTTTTGTGAAATATTACTTCAGGAATAATGTGAAGATTGTATTTTAAGATATGAAACTATTGATGTCATGGTGATTTTGTAGTAATTATGTGCTTATAGCCATGATTAGAAAAATGTGGATTCTTTGTGTGGTCCAGGTTATAGATTGATTAATTTATTATGTTTCTATAAGGAAAGGATTAGGTGCACCTTGACTATATTATATCTTTTTAATATTTAGGTTTACCCTCTCTGTTGTCACTTTTTTCCATCCCCCTTCCCTCCCCTTCTTTTGTCTCCTTTCTATAGATGATGTATCACTTGTTTTTTTTACCAATAGGCTAACACATTGATAGAGAACCATCTTTCATTCAACGCATCAGATTAACACAACACAGTACTTTTGACAACGACCCTGATGAAGACCTGTGTTGGTGGCAACGCGTTGGTCATTTTTAATACATATTGCCATTTAAATAAAGGCATTTTAGTTTTGCACAAATCCTGCAGTGTGCCTTGGATCATTTGTGAAGGAGACTTGCATTTTACATTTGATTGAATGGGAGCCAGAGCCTTCAGTTATCAAACTCCTCTTCTGTGGAATCAGGTCCCAGTTTGGGTTCGGGACACAGACACCATCTCTGCATTTAAGACTAAGACTATAAAGCTTATAGTTAGGGCTGGCTTGGGTGAGTCCTGAACCATCCCTTAGCCCATGCTGCTATAGGCCTATAGGAGACTTCACATGATGCGCCTCTTTCCTCTCTCCTTCTCTCCCTCTCCATCTGTATGCATTTTTATCCCATTACTACATGTTACTAACTCAACATCGTCTCTCTCCCGTAGTTCTGTGCTTTCTTGTTTCTCTCCTCTCTCCTTCTGTCGCTTTCAGCAGGTCTTTCTGCCTCCAGAGCTGCGGGGTCTGGGTCTGTGGTTGTGGGCAGCTTGCTGCCCCCTTGTTCCTGCTCGACAACTGCTACTACAGTTGTTGTTATTGGCTCTGTTACTGATGCTGACATTATTCTTCCTATAGCTGTCATTCCTATTATTACTAATTTATTAATATTAATTAATTAATAATTACTATTCCACTATATAAAAACAAACAAAAAACAAAAAAACAAACAAATTCTACGTGGACTTTGCATTGTGCCTCCCTAACCCTATCCCCTTCCCCAAAACACTGTGGCAGTCTAAAACAAACACATGGGCTCGTGGATAACTGGTCTATATTCAGCTTCACTATACATTTAGACCTAACAAATAATGTAATGTTAACAGAACAGCACTACAAACAGCAGGGCTATGTCTGTTTATGTACTGCTACTCCCCCACACACAGTGGGAGAGCTTCTCATAGTAGAACCACTAGCCCAACTACAACCCAAAGAACCCACACAGAAATTCTCACAAAGGGGCATAAACGTGCTTGACTGTCTTTCCAGTGGAGAAACCGAGAACCTCCATGCTACACTGAGTTGTCGGTGTTCTCGTGTCCCCACACCCCCCTGCATCACCACACAATACATAGACATGAGGAGACGCTCACACAGATGTTGACAACCCGCTCCTCTGTTGCATTATTTACATTTACTGGAAGGGAGATTCCTAGCAAAACAAAGTTGTATATTATACAGCATTATTAAACATTTTAATGTATTAACCTCTATCAGTGTCCTTTGTACTCACACCAGCCAAAAAACAGCTGGTTGAATTATTTTGCTGTTATAAAACAACAATGCAACAATGGAGCTCTATGGCACAGAGAAATATAATAATATATCAGGCTCTGGATACACAAACCATACTTGTTAGTGGTTTTGTTTTTTTCATGCAATTTGTTGATAGATAAAAAGAATATTACCAGACAACTTTTAAATTTACTTTATTTGACAATATAAATATAAAGTGTGTGTGTTTGTGTATGCAGCTGGATGTGTTGGAGGAGGTGGTGAGGGCAGTGCGGGGTCGCTGTGATGTCTACATGGACGGAGGAGTGAGGCGAGGGACAGACGTCCTAAAGGCCTTAGCGCTAGGAGCAAAGGCTGTCTTCATTGGCCGACCAGTGCTGTGGGGACTCGCCTGTCAGGTGAAGCGCCACACTCATTTACAGTCTCATTAGATTTAATTAGGAGAAGGCCTGAGAGTCCCAACCACTCTGATGCTATATTTAACAAAAATGTTAGAATTTGTTGGCTACCGCTAGCCCAAACACCTTGATTTGTTTCCTGTATTTGTGTGTGCAGGTATGAAACTGAACGCTTCTGATTTGCCTTTCTTAAATTCATTTCCAATGTATTAGAAACTGAAATGTTTTTGGACTTCAAATTTTGGTCGTCAAAGTCATTAGCATGTAACAAAACATTTACCTATGTTTGGCTCCAAAACAAAGATTGTTATGATGACACACAACTAAACAAACATGTTATGTGTGTGTGTTCAGGGGGAACAGGGAGTTACTGAGCTTCTTGAACTTATAAAAGAGGAGCTGCGACTGGCTATGGCCCTATCAGGTAACGCGCACACACACACACATACACACACACAGACAAGTTTGTTTCACTATCCCTGTCGGGACAGTCATTAACATAATGCTTTCCCTAGCTCCTTACCCTAACCTTAACCTAAGTGCCTAACCTTTTACCCTTACCCTAACCTTAACCCAATTGTGACCTGTACCCTAAAACCAAGTCTTAAAAAGCAGCCTCTACCCATGGGGACCTCAATTTTTGTCGCCACGGTGACACGAGTTCCCATGGGTTAGTGTGCATTCAGGTTAAAGTCCCCACTGGGATATAAGAACATGAAACACACACACATCTTCATTGTGGAAATACCCATCTGTCAACCATTTTTTCAGACCACTCTCTCTCTGTGTGTGTGTGTGTGTGTGTGTGTAGGTTGTCGTTCTGTATCCGAGGTGAGCAGGTCCCTGGTCAGGAGAGTGGAGTTCACCTCCAGGATGTGAGAGAAGAAACTGCTGTGGGAATCACATGACAAAACATTCTTGATGATCACTGGACACTTTAATTTTACTTTTTTAATTTGATTCAGACTTGTTTGTTAAAATGTAATGCCACAGCTGGTTCTGCTGAAAATAATACATCATCAAATAAGTGTAATACCAGTCTTGAAGAAAGTGAATAAAGTGGGACTGATTAAAGGGGTACTCCACCGATTGTACACATAAAGATCAGTTTACTGGTCATGATTAGTACTACTCAGCATGTGATCATTCTATGGACCTGGAGAAGCTTTGTCAAGAGAGAAAATGACTCAAGTGACATTACCGCAATTGCAAACTGGGCACGTCAAGTTTGAAAGACGTAGGCATATACAGTACCGGTACAGTCAGGGAAGGTCTAAAGAAAGACATATTGAGTCACATTATGGGAATTGTAGGATCCACAAAGTAGGACATGTAGGAGTTTGACCCACACTAAGGACTAAAACTTATATCATGCAGATGTTTTGTGCTGTGCTTCACAATAACCTTCTGTCATCATCTTCTTCATTTGTCATGTTTTGATTTTCATTCAAATTTCTCAAATAAGGAGCAGTGTAGTGTATTTGATATTGTTACTTTCACACACTGTCAATTCCATAACACTGTTGGGATCACTGGGACTCCACAGATGAATTGATTAATTTGTGTGACTTTAACTTTTTATGAGCCACTGAACTCTCCCACAATCCTCCAAACTTAACACCTGTGTGTGAACTTCACATAGTGTGAGTGGCGACGATCCTGCCAGTTTACTTTAAAAAGCAGTAGATTTCTTCAGGCTGACCATTGTACAATCAAGTTACAACTTCCTGTGTCATGGCGAAACATCGACATTCAACACCACACCATGGACACGCCCTTCAACAAAACTCACCCTTAGCACTTCTGCTTTTGATGGCAAAGGTCTTTAGATTGCACTGCAAAAATTTTAAGTTGATCTGATGAATTCTGTAGGAGGAGTTTGTTAAGGTATAGAGCCTGTAAATACTGAAAAATGGCTGAAAAGTGCACATTCAATTCAAAATGGCTGTCTTGGATTTAATATAAACACAGATCTGTCAGAGATCACAGAGAAGCATTGGAGCGGCATGTTCTCATCAGCACAGCCACCACAACATTTCCTTTACATTCCAAACAGTACACTTCTTATAGCAAAACGGTGGGTGGTGGTTACAAGTTACATCAGCTATCAAAAATCAGTAGAAAGAAGAGACAAAGAAAGTGACTGCAGTAGCTCAGAGTCTTCTCGAGGTACATTATGGTTTGGACATCTGGTGCCCCATTACCCAAAACAACAATCACAGGGCCTAGAGGCCTCCTTTGTAAAACCATATGTCAGTCTAAGTTCCATAAACGCTATTGCACCCATAAAACAACTCAGAGGAGCCCAACTTTCTCCAACAAAGGCGCATCACTGTTTACAGCAAATCTTGAGGAGCCACATGAGTGCAAAGATGTAGGAGACCGAGGTTTTGAATATGACCTCACTACATATGGAAGATATTACCTGTGAAGTACAGTACATCTCCTGCAGGTAGATACACACACACCCTTGTACTTCTATCTTTGTGAGGTCCTTGTGAGATCCTTGTCATTGACATAATGCATTCCCTAGTCCCTAACCTTAACCATCACAACTAAGTGCCTAATTCTAAACTAACCCTTAAAACCCAAGTCTCTGAGTCTTAACCTTCAAACAGCCCTCTTGAAGTTGTCAGGAATACAAAATGTCTTCACTTTCCAAAAATGTCCTCACTCTGTAGGTAAAATAATGTGTTTAAGTCCTCACGATGTAGCTAGTACAAGTTTTCACACACACACACACACACGTTCCTATATCACCAACAATTAGACATCATTAGGTACTTAACAGTGATGAACAGTGATGAAGTAGATGCAGCCAGAAAACAATAGGCCTGATTACTGATTACTGGGCCATCTTGGAAACTATTAGGTCAATTTCAGGTGAAACTAGCTATTAACAGATACTCAGGCAGATTCCTTCCTGAAGGGCAGGGCTTATGTAACACAGAGTAGCTTAAATTTCTAGTTCCCGTCCCATTTTTTCACAATTGAGAATGACTTCTGGATGGGAGCCGAAACATCTTGATTCTGAAAACAGTGTCCAGATGACTACGACTGAAACCTTTTCTACGATAGAACACTCCTAGACGAATGAGGGACTACACCGTCAAATCCAATAATGTTTCAGCAATAAAGCTGAGAAATATAACGATTTAAAACAAAAATGTAGAGAGTTTGAAGGCACTACCAGCTGCTGCATCTATATGTGCAGCCGTTGCCGTAGCAAACTTGAGACTTGGATGTAATTGAGTGGACTTACTCACAGAGTGCTTTTGCATCAAGAAGAGACTATATCCAGTATGAAGCCTGTGTGAAATGTAGATGCAGATATTTACACTACCAGTCAAAAGTTTCGACACACTGAATGCACTGTGTTTCATTCTCTTAAAGCCTCTCATTGCACTTTTGCTTTAGAAGCAGGTCTAGACCGTACTTTTTATAATATTCTTTACAGAGACCCAATATTTCCCACCTCGAGCAAGCACTTGGCGACAGTGGCAAGGAAAAAACTTCCTTTTAAGAGGCAGAAACCTCAGGCAGAACCAGACTCAGGGTTTATCCATTTTCAGTTACATTTATTAAAGATTGTGGACCCTGAAACCATAAAAAGGTCCACACTTGTATTGTATGGAATGACAGGGGTCCACTGTTGGCTGGTACATAATGACACAAGTTCTAGATAGCGCGAAGCGACATTCACATTCCAACACATAGAAGAAATAAGCAATATTAATAATACAAAAAAATACAATCTCAACTAAATAATTAAATAATTATTCTTCAAACATGATTTTGTTGTAACAAAATATAAAGGTTAAGCTTTAGTGGATGGCTTAATCATTTTCAAGCTTGACATTGTATTAAAATGAAGGGAAAGTAGGGGAGTACTTTAAAATCTAAAAAATGGAAAAAAAGAAAAACATCCAGGATAAAATTAGGAATAAAATAGTGGCATGACTTAAGGACAAAAACTGCCCCATTGAAACCCATTAAAATTGCAGTTTTTGGATCCTACTGAGGTTTACAGTATAAAATCATGCATTCTCTTATGTCAGGCTTCCAAATTGTACCATATTGTACCAAATTGTACCATATTTAGCCATTTCCATATATGGCCTATGGGGAAAATGTTTTTTTTTCCTGGTTTCTTAAATGGGCAATGTTGCTGTTTAATGGAACCAATAAAGCAAATGTTTGAAATTGAATTGTGTGTTTGTTGCTATGAATGTTAGAGAGTGGTGTGTGTCTGTGTGTGTGTGTGTGTATCCAGCTATGACAGTATACAGAGAAAGAACTTACAATTTTGCTCTTTCATCACCTGCTGCAAGTTTGGCAAATACAGTATGTCTGCAAGGTGCACGCTTTATCCATTTGCAGCTCCTGCTCCACCTGAACTGAACTCTCAGTAAATTACTGTTTCTCATACCTGGAGGTCTAGAATATAGAACTGAAAGTGCACTCTTGGTTTGGGCGGATAGGAAAAACGGCTGTTTGGTCAGAATTTAAAATTGAAAATGATAATTAGGTAAAATACAATTTTTACCATATTTTGCGATACCCCCTAGTGGTGATCACATGGAATTGTAGCCAACATGATGTAAGAATTCAAGAGCTTTGTATCACAAATGACTTATACAACATGCACCAAAGTCAAAGTTCAGAGTTCAATATTTCAAAGCAGAAGCCATTTAGAGCCTTCAGACTGTCACAATGTCACTCTCCTTATCAAGACCTTTTCCAGTGATGTATTTGCTGGACCAGACCTTGTGTCAGGCATACATTTCCAAGAGACATGAAAAGGTCAAATGCATAAATCTAAAATTTATTCAGTGCACATAGTGGCCGAATTTCTTAATGACAATTTTTGTTTGACTTATTTGAAATCACAGTTGTCATTGTGGTACATATCAGGTTGAGTTGCATTACAAACAAATTGAGGTGCTTAAAAAAACTCATAATATCATTACAGATATGAGGGGCCCTCAAAAGCAGTGGGAGTTAAATATGTTGCTGCATGGGGGGGTGGCCAAAAGGCCCTCAGGTTCAACTATGGCAAAGTGTTGAACCTGAGGTGTTCAGGTTCAACACTGGTTCAAAGTGTTCATTCTCTCATACTTCCACAGAACACACATTTATAATTATGTGTGTTTTTACTGTGGTCATATGGCTAATTGGCTATACACAATAATTGTTCCACATTATCATCTCATTTGCCATAAAGATGCCATTATATTACACTTCCCATAGCATAATCTCGAGGATATAAATCTTGTCAGGGAAGATGTATCAAATCAAGGGACTATCCCCAGGAAACAGGGGCATCTGGTCACCCTACTTTATATGTTCAAGTTGTTAGTGTTCAAAAAATGTATATCATAATGACAAAAAGCACTGCTAATATCTTCAGACTTCAGCTTCAAAAAAACTTTTTATTGCTCAAAAGTTCACAATGTGATGGTAGGACTTGGCAAGTTCACATTGTTTTAAAGTGATGGGATTACTTAAACACCTCATGTATTGTAGTTTTATCCATAATTACCTATGATAAAACATGTACTTGATTCTTTCCCACATATTTGTCAACCTCTATGAAAATGAGGTTTGTATAAAGTTGTCTAACAGGCTGCCATTTCTGAAATCAAGGTGCTGTATGCCATGGCATTTCTATTGTTTGATATAGATGGAATGTGTAGGCAAAACATGTGATCAATTAATTAGTGTGAATAATTGATATGTTCTAATGTACCATATGACCTATGATATTTCAATAGTACTGTTAGTACTCATATGGTAATTCATAGGAGAGCCAGCATGGTGTCTATGTAGAGACAAGTTAAGGATGCAACATTTTAGAATGTTGACATGTTTTTTTATGACTATTCTCTGAACAAATTCCCAAGTAAATTTTATGTTATCTTGGATGTAGATATAATTAAGTGGACTCTTCAATACACAGTGTGTGTGTGTGTGAGATATTAAAGAAGAAACAATTTCATTTTTCAGTGTTTTATTGAAGAATGGAGTAAGAAAGAACGAATAAGAAAAATAATAATACAAAAAAACATAGAGGGCTCCAGCACCTTTGGTACTTGGGTACCTAATAAACTGGAAGCATCAACAAGTGCACGCCACTGGCCAATGGCCACTTCTTTCCACTTTAACACAAAAAGAAAAGATGAATTTAGTTGTTTTGTTTATGCAGTAGACACTTTACGACACACTCCTGCTGTTTTCAAACAGCTGCGTTGTAGTGGATTTTCATTATACTCCAAGCAGGCTAATGTTGGTCAACTACAATGCAGAACAGACAAGGTCAAAAAGACATAAAACCAGTGTCCATTACAGAAGTGGAGCCTTAATTGCTAAGTAAAGAAAATCTTTAAGAACACAAGTGGCTGTCTTGTGTTGTTACTCAGTACGTCTCTTTCTGACGTGAATCACCGTTTGGTATATACTTTACTCCAAAGTGTCTTACATTTTTGGTAGGTTTATGTTCCTTTCCATGCAACCAACTGCTCAATAGCAGTCATTTTTTGAGACTTTACTATTTACGAACATTAATTAACTGCATTATATATGTAAGCCCTTGGACAGAAATGTCTCAATGATCAACATCAAAAACTGCCGTTACTTCTTTCCAGAAGCTTCAGTACACAAATTTCAAAATGAGAAACTCAAAACTTAGATAAAAATGAAAGACAACATGGTTCTCCCAATAATTTGTGTTCAGAATGTCGACGTTCATTTTGAGCTTTTTCCGTTGAGAAAGGTAAATTTTGTAGGCAAAAGGGACTTCCCAAAAGCTCTTAGAAACAAATTATCAATGACAAACAGATTTTAACTAGGTGCTTGGGGCAAAACATTCAACATTCAAACACAATTCTTAATGTGTTTAAATTAAATGAAGCTCCAGCATCATCTTCCCTACTGTTGTACTTGTCTTACTGTTAATATTTTGCATTGATATTGTCATACTCTATTGCACCAATTGATAGTCAGTATAATATTAGAACATTTATGTATGTATGTTCTACATATTTATTGGATTTCAACTTTTACCAAAATATACATTTAACGATACAAACCCAGATGTGGGTAATGGGAAACAAGGACAATAGAGGAAGGTACAACGGATTTCAATGCCCTCACAAAGGGTGACAATTAATAAAAGTTACAACCAATTACAACCAAGTGTTTGGATGTAGTAAAACGTTTTATGCAGTTAAGAGCAGCTTCATGAATATTAAATAGATGCTGCATTAATGCCTAGGCCTGCAGGCTTCAGCAGTCAATACTAATAACAAACCTATATGGAGTACAGTGTACAGTAGAGATTTTGATCAGCACACTAAATAAATCACCAAGACGGCCTTTTTCCACCTACGCAACATTCTAAAATGAGTTATTTTTGTCCTTGGTCAATGCAGATATCCTTAGTCATGCTTTTGTTTCATCTAGATTGTATTACTGTAATGTTTGGTTGTCTGGCCTCCTGCACACGAAAGGAATTCAAATGGCTCAGTTTTTGCGTCCCTTCATTAGCTCCCTATTGATGTCAGAATGGACTTTAAGGTGGTTCTGACATAAATGACAAATATAAACTTAGTACTTAACAAGTACTGGGTGCAGGACATCACTGCAAACAATATCTGTGAGTAACATTCTGGAACTTTCTGCATATACAGTGGTGTGAAAAAGTGTCTGCCCCCTTCCTGATTTCTTGTTTTTTGCATGTTTGTCACACTTAAATGTTTCAGATCATCAAACAAATTTAAATATTAGTCAAAGATAACACAAGTAAACACAAAATGCAGTTTTTAAATGAAGGTTGTTATTATTAAGTGAAAACAAAATCCAAACCTACATGGCCCTGTGTGAAATAGTGATTGCCCCCTAAACCTAATAACTGGTTGGGCCACCCTTAGCAGCAACAACTGCAATCAAGTGTTTGCAATAACTTGCAATGAGTCTTTTACAGCGCTGTGGAGGAGTTTTGGCCCACTCATCTTTGCAGAATTGTTGTAATTCAGCCACATTGGAGGGTTTTTGAGCATGAACTGCCTTTTTAAGGTCATGCCACAGCATCTTAATAGAATTCAGGTCAGGACTTTGACTAGGCCACTCCAAAGTCTTCATTTTGTTCTTCTTCAGCCATTCAGAGGTGGACTTGCTGATGTGTTTTGGATCATTGTCCTGCTGCAGAACCCAAGTTCGCTTCAGCTTGAGGTCACAAACAGATGGTCGGACATTCTCCTTCAGGAGTTTTTGGTAGACAGCAGAATTCATGGTTCCATTTATCACAGCAAGTCTTCCATGTCCTGAAGCAGCAAAGCGAAGCGATAGTCTCGTCAGAGTATTTTCCCAAAAGTCTTGGGTATCATCAAGATGTTTTCTGGCAAAAATTAGATGAGCCTTAATGTTCTTTTTGCTCAGCAGTGGTTTTCGTCTTGGAACTCTGCCATGCAGGCCATTTTTGCCCAGCCTCTTTCTTATGCATCTTGGCATGATGTCTAGCTTTTGAAGATCTTTTGGTCTACTTCACTTTGTCAAGCAGGTCCTATTTAAGTGATTTCTTGATTGAGAACAGGTGTGGCAGTAATCAGGCCTGGGTGTGACTAGAGAAATTGAACTCAGGTGTGATAAACCACAATAAAGTTATGTTTTAACAGGTGGGGTAATTACTTTTTCCACACAGGGCCATGTAGGTTTGGATTTTGTTTCCCCTTAATAATAACAACCTTCATTTAAAAACTACATTTTGTGTTTACTTGTGTTATCTCTGACTAATATTTAAATTAGTTTGATGATCTGAAACATTTAAGTGTGACAAACATGCAAAAAAAAACAAGAAATCAGGAAGGGGGCAAACACTTTTTCACACCACTGTATAGAGCTATGACCTTCATTCCTTCTATTCTGCTCTTCCTTCCAAGATCCTGCTTATGCTACTAGCAATCAACACTCAAACACACTGTCGCTCATGGCAGTAACGTAGTCTCGACTTGAGGACATACTGCACTAAAAGACCGTCTGAAGCAGCCTCCTAGTCTCAAGTAGAATGGAAATTAGTGTGGGAGGGGAGTCAGCGTTCTGATTGGCAGCAGCTTAACAAGCAATTGAGCAGCCTGCAGCTGACTTGCATCATCTGATAGGCCATGGCTCTATCATGCTGCCTGCAACAGTCCGCTCTCCTTCAGTCAAATTTCAATTACATTTTGCAGAGAATTAAAGTTTGCATCAGTATAACTTTGTAGCGAGTTATGGTTGTCATGTTTTTTTGTGTTTACCTAGGCATCAATTGTTTCACTCATTTAAGTGCAATAAATCAAAATGTGAAGCAAACCTTCTTGTAGCAGCACTCAGAAATATGATGGTAAAGTTGTTCCAGACAGGGCAATGTAAATGGTCTTTGAAAATAATTTCTATCAGAAATAAAGTTTACTCTTATTATTATTATTAAGACCTGGATGAATTAAATTGCAATTTCAACTTATTAAATTTAAATAACTGATATAGCATATGGATTTGATGGCTTTTATATAGGCTTTCAAGCTTGGAGTCGTTTCAAGATGGACTTATTTTCAACACACTTAAGTCACAGTATAGTTTCTGTCTTACGGGTTCTCACTAATATGAATAAGACAATACATGCAATTAAAGGCTAACATGGATTTCAAAACATTCAATAAAAACTGTAGAAAATTATGGAAGATCTTAGATATTTCATGTTTAGACTACATTAAAATGCATGTTAACATGTAGAATGTGGTCGTGTTAACACACTATATTTTTGCGCATTAACACAACAAATTGACGCGTTAGCACATCAAATAGATTTTCTACGCCTTAAGACATCATGGTTTGGAAATACCTATCACAGCCAACAGGTTATTCCATTCTTGTCTAATAGGGGTGTTAGAAAGGAAGTCTAAGGCACTGTGATTTTTATTTCCAGCTGAATTGTTTGCGGATGGCTCTCATTGAGTGCCTGCAGTTAACTTTATCATGATGATGCACTGTTTATCCCAATAAATTTCAACTTCAATATCAATATACACATATTGATATTTTAATATAAAATAATGTAAAATATGCCTGTTATTTAAATGACAGTTTGTGCAGGGATGTGCAATGTGCAAAATGTTTACATGAGATTGTGCAAAAGTTTACAGTATGAGTATACTGTGCACTGTACATGACAGGCAGAGTACTGCTGTACTTGAGTACAGTGTTATGCAGGGATTTTGTCTGAAATACTCTCAGCTCAATGTATGCAGAACAAATGAGATAGCAGTGGGCTATAGATGGCAATCCTGAGTCTTAAGGAGGTTGTTAAGGTGGCTCACTCCAGCGACTGATATGGAGGGGTGAAATTTGTCAATGGAAAGGGTCGTATATTGAAAGACAACATTTATGGCACATTGGAATATGAACATTAGAAGTAGAAGAAATGACTATGAACCAACATTTAGGTTCTTACTTTATCAGGGATTCTCAGTAATGCAAGAGCTGTGAAACTGAACATTTAATTCACAATTTTTTAAACGTGATTCCAGTCAGGTGACAAACGGCTATTGTGATGTATTGGGATCGTTCAGCTTCTATGACTTCATACGCACACACGCACGCGCGCGCACAGACACAGACACACACACACACACAGTGCTATTTTTACAATCAAATATTTCACATTTTTGATGTAAAGGTTGCACCGAATGGACAAATGAGTTTCGGGACATGTATAGTTTTGCTCATTAAAAGACAGGGATGCTCAAAGCAGGAGCAAAAAAGGTTAGTTAGGAAGTGTTTAGTTTCTGCTGTTAGTGACACCCACCACATATGGCGAGGTCCTGAAAAACTGCTGTATGGCCACTGCATGTATACATTTGGAGGTTCTCCAATTTAACCACCTTAAGAGGTTTCTTAAGGTGCTTTGAGGAACCTTCATGAAAAGGTTCTTAGAAGAACTCGTTCTTTAAGGTTCTGAGGAACCTTTTGAAGCTCTGTGAGGAACCTTTTTAACTTCTGCTGTTGTAATGAAAATAATAACATTAATAATATTATATAATAATAAATGATGGCAATGAAACAGCAGCTGTCTTTAAGCAAGGTGTTATTTACATATATCTGACTTTTGAAAAATTCAACCATAATGATTTTGAGAGTTGAGCATTTATAATTTGCAAAAATAAATAAATAGGAAACTCATTAAATACAAAATATTACAAAGGAATAAATACAATTAATATTATATAATGTCTGTAAGAGCCATTCACGTTGTGAAATAAACAGAATGTATTTTATATATTTCCTTTGTGTACATTGGGTTAAGGCATGCTTGAAGTTTAGTTAACTGGTCAGTTTCATCTGCCTTTATGCTGGTGCCGACTTGTCTTCAAACACAGGAACCTTGGAAACAGCTGTAGAGCCTGATGTGTGTTTTGGCTGCTTTGCTCCTGTCGATCTTCTACAGCTGACTTCGACGATTAATTCATCAACCTGTCTCTTAGTCCTCATTCCAACTAGGCTGCTTAAAGACGTTTTACCCTTAGTTAGCACCTCTTTACTGGATATGATCAATCTGTCTTTATTAACAGGCTATCCTTTCAAACCTGTAAAGTAGCTGTAATTAAACTGCTTCTTAAAAAGCCCATCCTTGATCCAGGGGTTTGAGCCAACTATAGACCTATATCTAACCTTCCCTTTTTCTCTAAGATCCTTGAGAAAGCAGTCGCCAATCAGTTGTGTGACTTTCTAAATAACAATAGTTTATTTGAGGATTTTCAGTCAGGATTTAGAGTGCATTATAGCACAGAGACAGCACTGGTTAAAATTACAAATTACCTTTTAATTGCATCAGACAATGGACTTGTACTTGTCTTGTTAGATCTTAGTGCTGCATTCGACACCATTGACCATCACATCCTATTACAGAGACTGGAACATGTAATTGGCGTTAAAGGAACCACACTAAGCTGGTTTGAATCTTATCTATCAGATCGTTCTCAGTTTGTACATGTTAACGGTGAGTCCTCCGTGCACACCAAAGTTAGTCATGGAGTTCCACAAGGTTCTGTGCTTGGACCGATTCTTTTCACCTTATATATGCTTCCTTTAGGCAATATTATTAGGAAACACTCCATAAACCTTCATTGCTATGCAGATGATACTCAATTATATCTATCGATCAAGCCAGATGAAACTAACCAGTTAACTAAACTTCAAGCATGCCTTAAGGACATAAAGACCTGGATGACCTGCAACTTTCTGATGTTAAACTCAGACAAAACTGAAGTTATTGTACTTGGTCACACCTCTGAGACAAATTATCTAAAGATATAGATGGCATTGTCCTGGCCTCCAGCACCACCGTAAGGAACCTCTTTGATCGGGATTTATCCTTTAACTCCCACATGAAACAAACTTCAAGGACTGCCTTTTTTCACCTACATAACATTGCAAAAATCAGGCACATCCTGTCTCAAAATGATGCCGAAAATTAGTGCATGCATTTGTTACTTCTAGGCTGGACTACTGCAATTCCTTATTATCCAGCTGCCCGAAAAAGTCCCTTAAGACTCTCCAGTTGATCCAGAATGCTGCGGCACGTGTACTGACAAGAACTAGGAAAAGAGATCATATTTTTCCAATATTAGCTTCTCTGCAATGGCTCCCTGTAAAATCCAGAATAGAATTTAAAATCCTTCTCCTCACCTACAAAGCTCGTAATGGTCTGGCACCATCGTATCTTAAAGATCTCATAATACCTTATTATCCGACTAGAACACTGCACTCCCAGAATGCAGTGTTACTTGTGGTTCCTAGAGTCTCCAAAAGTAGAATGGGAGCCAGAGCCTTCAGCTATCAAGCTCCTCTCCTGTGGAATCAGATCCCAGTTTGGGTTCGGGTGGCAGACACCACCTCCACATTTAAACAGACAGGCTTAAGACTTTCCTCTTTGATAAAGCTTATAGTTAGGGCTGGCTTGGCTGAGTCCTGAACCATCCCTTAGTTATGCTGCTATAGGCCTAGACTGCCGGGAGACTTCTCATGATGCACCTCTTTCTTCTCTCCTTCTCTCCCTCTCCATCTGTCTCTTTCAGCAGGTCTTTCTGCCTCCGGAGCTGCAGAGACTGGATCTGTGCTTGTGGGCTGCCTGCTGCCCCCGTGTTCCTGCTCGACAACTGCTACTACAGTTGTTGGCTCTGTTACTAGTACTGACAGTATTTTTCCTATATCTGTTCTCTACTCCATCTGTTCCTATTATCAATAATGTATTAATATTAACACTACAATTACTATTCTACTAAATAAAAACAAACAAAAAACCAAACAAATTCTAGGTGATATTTGCATTGTGCCTCCCTCTCCATCCACCTCCATCTGACATCCATCCACCCCGTCTTCATCTCTACGCGGACTTTGTCGCGCTTTATACTATGTCACCTGACTTTTTTTTTTCTGTGACATTTGTGCATAAAATGACACGCCGACTCTGCACAAGATAAGTCATTATTGCGATTATTTTGATAGATATCACAGTTGCAATATGATTCATGATTAGTGGGAATGATTTTTGCATCACAATTTTCTTCTTTTCAGAAAAAAACTATTAAAATCATGATGATGCGACATTTGTTGGAGTCTGTACTTGTTGTCAAACATGTTTTGCGGCAAGTTAAAAACATGTTGTCTCAACAAATAAAACAGTCTAAAGTGTTAACAATTCAAAGATTTTATTGATGATAAAGATTACATATCACATATTTTCGATTTCAACATTTATTTTCATTTTAAAGCAAGAACTATCCAGTAAAAGAATAAGTACTTCTCAGTTTTCAATGCTTGGTGCTATGCACAAATTCTGGTCGGTACCAAAAAAGTTCAATACCCAGCCCTACTCTATAGCGAGACAATGTCTCACATCCTTTTCAAGCTAGTTTTTTATGCTAGCTTTTGGAGATTTCTTGCATTTGTCTTTCCAAAAGCTCAAACATGATACTGTGGTTTTCAGCCCATATTCTTAAAGCTGTACTGACCAATATTTGTATACCAACAATGAATCAAATAACTGCATAATGTAAAAGGGGGGTTGCTTGTAGTGACAGACCCACAGAATAATCACCTACTCTGCACCTGGTCTTCCACAGACCATTAGTGTATGCTCATTGTTTTGTTTTGACAGCCTGCAACATTATTAAGTTCAGTCTCAGCGCTCTAATAAGCTCTGATAAACCCACTGCACAATACCTGCCTCGCACCAAACAACAGCCAGACATGGTTAGCAACTAGCTGGTGAACATAGTGGAGCATTTAGTAGCTCAAGAGACATTCTTCTCAGGAGTTGGTGGAGACCAAATAAGAACTAAAAGGAAAGTGAATATTGCACTCACATTGGTCAGGCCACCAAAAACATGACTTCATATTAAGCATGTCTGCTGGATGTGCAAATACACACATCTACATCTACTTTTGCTGCCCTCAAGTGGCCAAAAAAACCAAAATCAAATCTTGATGCTTAAAGATAAATATGTATCTACTACTGCACTAGACAGTAAAACCTGAAAGCTTTTCAAGTTTGTCCTGCATCAGCTTTTAAAGCTGAAGCAGGACAAATAAAAGACAAGACAAATAAAATAAACTCACATACGCTGAAAACTGTTCTAGCATGTTCTATCTGGATTTACTCCTCAAAACAAATATCACCCCCTTTGCATTGACAGTGGGTGTACAGTACATCTACAAGAAAAAAAAAGACTAGTCACATGTATCAGGACTTAACATTTTATTCTGTACTTTTCCAGAACTTCTGTACAACACCAACATTTTCAAGACCTGGAAATGATCACTTCGGTCAGTAATCCAGGCTTTATACAGCCACAGAAAAACCCTGCTTTAAGTACAACACAACACAACCAAACAGGGATATGATTTCTTCACTTCCACTTCAGGAATTTTCCTGCAATCGACATTTTGGCAATCACATATATTCTGCAAGGAGCTGCTTCCCATATAACCATAATAAAACAAATAAAATGGAATGCCCTATATTAGTGATCCCAATTGAATCTGTAGCAACCTAACCCATGCCAGTGAACCAGGGTTTGACAAAACACTGACAGCAGAGGCAAACTACTCTTCTCTCCATCAACATGGCTGTAGAGAACTAAAGCCTGAGACAGAGGAAAATGGAAGGCAGAAAGTAAATACAACAAGCACAACAGTCATTCATTTCTCTGACCCCTGGTCTCACCATGTTGAAAAGATTCTTGAAAAGAGTGGTATGCTGAAGTTAAAGAGTCTGTATTTGGATGTAAAGAAATTGTTCAAGATTTTGGGAAATACACTTATTTTCTTTCTGGCAGAGTATGTTGTGATGTAAGTATGAGACCATCAGCCAGTTAGCTTAGCTTAGCACAGAGACTGGAAACAGCTAGCCTGACTCTGTCCAAAAGTAACAAAATCCTCCCAACCCCGACCAGCACCTCTAATGCTCATTAATTAACATGTTATATGTTGTATGTTGTTGTATGTTATATTATATTTTTTATAGGGGGTGGGGGGTGTTAATGTTCCTGATTATATCTTTGCATATAATCTCTGTGAAATGGCAAGTTGTCATTTTTACACATTTTTTTTTTTAGATTAAACAAAGATATAATGTGTTAATTAGTAAGCTTAGGAGGTGCTAGTAGGTGGATTTTGTTACCTTCAGTCAGAGACAGACTAGCTGTTTGACCCTGTTTCCAGTCTTTAAGCAAAGCTAAGCTAACTGGCTGTAGCTTCATATCTAACATACAGACACGAGAGTGATATCAATCTTCTCATCTAATTCTCGGCAAGAAAGTGAATAAGTTCACTTTCAACTATCTCAAAACAATACTCACATCCTGTGTGCACTTTGGAAGAGTTTGGTACTTGTAACTCAGTATAATCGTTTCTCCTCTCTGTACTGCCTGTGAAGAGATTCCTGCCTAACGTTCAGCGCAAAAATGCACCTGAAGCTTACTGGAAGATACCACTTGATTTGACTGGCCTCATATGTTAGTCTTTTTAGTACAAATTTCCCTGTTTCCACTGACAGTGTTTCCTTGAGCCATGGTGGAGCATTACCAGCACAAAATTGCAATAAACTGTAGATTTTGTCCCATGTCTAATAGCTGAGACAAGCTAGAAAGGGATCTCTTCACAGCCAGTATAAACAGGTGGAATGATTACAGACACTAATAACACCTTCAACGTACATAAGGTATGTGAAGTGTTTTGAGTGTTTCCTCCGCTCATAAATCCTTACAAACTCTGCTCCCTTCTCTTCTTAGAGAACACCCCTCACTGTGTTCACATTGCAAGCAATGCTGTCAACAAGCCTATTCATTTCCTGTGTCACTGACGAGTGAAACTTGGTCGGTTTTTGCGCCCAGATAAAACAAACTGTTAGCTGAAAAAGGTTGGCTAATCAGTGCCCGATTTCAGATTTCTTCATCGTCTTATTTCCCCTACTGATGTTTTTGACCAACCCAAATCTGTGTCAAGCCTGACATCTAGTGCTGAAAAGCTTACATCTGAAGCAACAAATTAATATTGGTTGAGTTATCTGTTTATTTTCAACAAAAGCTACTTAGTCAGCAAATGCCATCTAAGTATTTTAAGTATCAATTTATGTAGAAACCAATACCAAAGCAGTGAAAAGGCTTGATTAGCCTGCTGTGTACATCGCTGTATAGATGCAGCCAAAGTCTTTGGTCGGTCCACTCATTCAGACAGAACAGAGTGACTTGAGTTACTTGCAGTGTGAACACATGGAAAGTTACTTTTACTTGCCTCCATTATTTCCCCTGAGCCCAGGTGGATCTAACTAAAGCACAGGATGGTTTGGTTTGTATCTTGACGTATCACAAGAGCCTAAACCCAACGAACTGCAGGATTTCCAAATAAACAATGCACCCTAACACTGCAAATTAGTTTCAGCACAACAATGAGAAAACAGCATAATAAAGGGTATAAAGGTGGATGTCACTGAAACTGACATTTCTCTAACGGCTTCTGATAAACAGATTTACTGTCAATTCAACAGCACTATTAGAACTGAAAGCTAAGCAGAATTTTTTGTATAATACACAGGAATCGTATTCAGAGTTGCGAGGTGCTGATGTTTTTTTTTATGGCCTGGCTGCAGAGGCAGCTGAGGTTCAGTGTGAAAGAGCTGTGGAGTGGCTTCACTCTGGCCGGAGGAGACAAGGCACATGACTCGCAAAGTCTTGCAAAGAGTCACTTTCTCCAACTACCTTACATTGTGTTAAAGGTCCATCTTTCCTCCCTGCCCTCTTGATTTCAAAGAAGACGGGACTACTTTGAAAGAGAGCCTGTTTTGATAAACACCATCACCTTCCACTGCAACACAATCACACCACTTTCCCATTGTAAGGTCCCTTTGTCTGGCCCAAACCTGCCTCGACTTCAAAGCCAAGGTGAGCTCCAGGCCTTCTCCTTCCAGATCCCCAACAGACAGTCTTTCCTAGGTCAAGAGTATAAACTGCCTAGATTTCTGTTTAGGCTTGTGGGTCAAAGTGGAACAACTGTCTTAGAATGTTGCAATGTCTTCTTTTGTCCATTTCTACAGTGCAAGTTTGAGGTTTGAGCCATGAAACTAACCTTCTATATCCACAAGCAACAATGGCTGATTAATCTCAACATTTATCAAGCATTTGGGCAGCCAACGTTTTTTTTTTTTTAAGAATCAAACAGGACATCAAAATGACAGCTGGTTATAGCTACAAAAGTAGCACAATTACACCGCTCCAGGCCAAATTTGCCAGCATTTGACTAGCAACATCCATACAACAGAAGCTTGATTCCAATCCTGAACTCACTAAAGCATTAAACGTATTCTCCTCTGTGATTTTCTGATTTTTCTTCTGATTTTGTTCCTCCACTGCAAACAAAACAAAACAAAAAGATCCCTTTGTCTTTAGTTCTAGGCCTGGCTTTGGAGTTGGCTCTGGAGTCCAGCACTGTCCAGGAAGTCAGGGCTGAGAGCTGCCCTGGCTGTCAGGGTCTGTCCCAGAGGAGCTGGTATCAGAGTCTGAATCATCGTCGTTGTGGTCGTCCTCTGCCAGGCTTTTCTCCCGTATTCGCCTGTGCGTGGCGCTGAGGCGAGCCAGCAGGCCCTGGTAGTCGAAACGACCCCGCTTCTCGCCAAATGGGTCCTGGGTAGAGGGACAGAAAAATAAACAGAAGTGAACCAAGTTTGGGTATGTACAGTATGTCACAGAGCTTGTAATGGTATGTGTTTTTGTCCTGATGAGCTTGCTACAGTAGGGTAACAAATGGCTACCATCGTAGAAAAGGTTTCAGTTGTAGTCATCTGGACACTGTTTTCAGAATCAAGACGTTTCGGCTCCCATCCGGAAGTCATTCTCAATTGTGAAAATGGTCTGAGAACTCAGAACTGGACAAATGAGGGACTACACCTTCTTATATGGCTACCATCTGTATCGGTTTATGTCACAAAAAGATTTATATTAATTTCCTGTGTTAAGTTGTTTTATACTGTCATTTATACTCTATACTACTCAATTCAATTTATCATATTTTTAGGGCCCAAGCACCAAGTGGTGCGAAGGTTAGTTAGTTATTAGTGTGAATGCTGATTAAGTCAATCTTTATGTTCTATGAAAAAATTCATTATTTTTGGGTGCGCATACGCCAACGTGCATGCTGGCTGTTGCCGTTGCTCCGTCTCACTTTTTCCAACTTTTAGCTTACCTTTTTCTTCAAAACTTGAGTAACTTGTGTGCAAGTATAATTTAAACTACGCTCTTTTACGAAAATGAGAGTAGAAAGTGTTTTGGTATTTTTTTTCGCCGTGAAACTTCTTCTCCTGCTACTCGGTCAGGGCACCGCTGCAGAACAGCTGTTTGGCTGCATTGTTTACATCAGGGAACAGCTGATCACGCTGAAGCCGAGCAGCATAGCGCCCAGGACAACCAATGTCCCCACTGAGATCTGGAGGAGGACACACAGGATGCAGAGGTGGAATGAAGCGGAGAGGGAAGAGAGAGGGGTCCAGACAAAAGAGACTGTGGGACTAGCTGTGGGACTCCGGCCATATTATCTGCCACGTGAATTCTCACATGCCATTGTTGAGACTGTTTACTGCTATGTGCCTCTGGTTAAAAGGCAGCCTGCGACCACAAGGACAGTGAGGACAGTGAGGAGATAGTCAGAGGAGGCCTATGAGACACTGCAGAGATGTTTTGAGGTGACAAACTGGGATGCACTCTGTGAGCCTCATGGAGAGGACATTGATGGGCTCACTGAGTGCATCACTCATTACATTAACTTCTGTGTGGACTGCAATGTCCCAACTAAGATGGTCCATTGTTATCAAAATAAACCGTGGGTAACAAAGACATCCTGAATGCCAAGAGGAGGGCCTTTACCAATAGTAATAGGGAGGACGTGAGGACTATCCAGGCTGACCTGAAGGTGAAGTTCAGGGAGGCCAAGGAGAAGTACAGGAGGAAGCTGGAGTGGAAACTCCAGCAGAACATGAGAGAGGTCTGTAGCGGCATGAAGGGCATCACTGGCTTCAGACCAACTGGCAGCAGAGGAGTTGAAGACAGCTTGGACTGACTACCTGACTGGCAGACCACAGCATGTGCGTCTGCTGCACTGTGTATCGGACAGCGTGGTCAGCAACACTGGGGCCCCTCAGGGGATTGTCCTCTCTCCCTTCCTCTTTACCATCTACACCACAGACTTCAGCTACCGCACAGTCCTGCCACCTTCAGAGGTTTTCTGATGACTCTGCGGTGGTGGGATGTATCAACGGTGGTGATGAGTACAAGGCTGCGGTGGGTAACTTTGTCTCATGGTGTAAGCAGAACCATCTGCAGCTCAATGTGACAAAGTCTAAGGAGCTGGTTGTAGACCTATGAAGGGCCAAGGCAACAGTGACCCCTGTTTCCATCCAGGGGGTCAGTGTGGACATTGTAGAGGAGTACAAGTACCTGGGAGCACACATGGACAATAAACTGGACTGGGCTAAGAACACTCAAGCTCTTTACAAGAAGGGCCAGAGCCGCCTCTATTTTCTGAGGAGGCTGAGGTCCTTCGACATCTGCTGGACAATGCTAAGGATGTTTTACGAGTCTGTGGTGGCCAGTGCTATTCTGTATGCTGTTGCATGCTGGGGCAGCAGGTTGAGGGTAGCGGACGCTAACAGACTCAACTAACTGATCTGTAAGGCCAGTGACATTGTGGGGTGGAGCTCTGTCAGTGGTGTCAGAGAGGAGGATGCTGGCCAAACTACATGCCATCTTGGACAGTGTCTCCCACCCACTCGATGACGTGCTGATCAAACAAAGGAGTACCTTCAGCGAAAGACTCATCCCCCCAAAATGCACCACAGAGCACCACAGTCATTCCTGCCTGTGGCCATCAAACTCTTTAACTCCTCTCTCTAAGTGTCTATATGTGTCTATAGTCTATATGACCTTAAGTCACTAAACTGGACATTGGACCATTAACATCACTGCAATACTTGAAATAATGTGCAATATTCTGTTTAATACTGCTGTGCAATATACTCTGTTTTCAGTTTAAAATTCCCTATTTATTGATAATTATTCATACTTCTATTACTGCTGTGCAATATCCACCATCTCAATCATCTTAATAAGCTACACTTAACTTGACAGTACATGCACTATTACTTATTACTGATATTATTACATTGTATTATTATACTGTACATACTTAACCTATGAACTTCTAAATCCACTTTGGTAGTTACACTTATTTTAGCTTTATACTTATATCCACTTAATTTATCTTAGCTGTATTACAGTGTATTATATTTTGATTTGCTTAGTACTTCTATTCCTGTGCGCATTAATGTGATAGTGAGCAGCTGTAATGAAAGAGTTTCCCCTCGGGGATCAATAAAGTATTTCTGATTCTGATTCTGATCTGTGAACCTATGTTCTTCTACGAAAAAATTATTTATTACTTATCTATTCATTACTTTCTATTATTCAACTTTTAAAGCCAGCAATTCAGTCTGGGGAAAGTGTTTTGGAATGTTGGCCCCCCTCATGTGGTCCTGGCTAAATCATCAACACTTTGGGACCATGATGTAGCAATGGCATTGCGAGACATGGTAGTGCCTTGTTGTGACATGGATCCAGCTACAAGTCAAAGGATGAAATACAGGGAGGGAGTCACCTTCCATCCAGGGCGACTGTGGTAGAGTGGGTTGTCCATCATCGATCCCGGCCCACGTGTCGAAGTGTCCTTGGGCAAGACACTGAACCCCAAATTGCTCCCGCGGGCTGTGCCTTTGGTGTGTGAATGCTTAGTTACTTTGATGAGCAGTTCTGCCATCGCTGTATGAATGGGGTGAATGAGATATGTAGTTTAAGCGCTTTGAGTAGTAAGACTTGAAAGGCGCTATATAAGTACAGTCCATTTACCATCCTTTCCACTGCATGTTGAGTGCTCACAGATCCGTCCAATTGAATCCAGATTCAACGGTCAACATGGTCCATAATTTTGGGATGACACCCTTGAGTCTAAAAGTATACACGCAGCATTGGAAGGGGTTCCAAAACAGCTGTGGGCAACCCATAAGTATCACGTTGGCTTGATTAAAGATGCCACTCCATTGGTCGTGATCCCCAAATCCAACTACAGGCCTAATAAGCGACAGTATCCTCCGAGACCTGATGCAGAAGGCATGACTGCCATCATTGAGCAATTGTTACAGGATAAAATAATTGTTCCATGTCCGACATCATGTTCATGATCTGCGCGCTGTAAATGAGGCTGTATTTGCTCGTGCACCTCTTGTGCCCAATCCAGCCACAATTTTGTCTTCTGTGCCTGGCAATGCAAATTGGTTTACAGCGATTGATTTGGCTAATGCTTTCCCAGTCAATCCTGCATCGCAATATTGGTTTGCATTTACCTTTAAAAGGCAAGAAATATGCTTGGACACGCATGCCACAAGGATTTTCGGAATCGCCATCTGTTTATTCAGCCGTCTTGTAGAAGAATTTGACTGGCTTCTTATTTCCAAAAGGAAGCACTTTGATTGTTTATGTTGATCTGCTCGTTTGTTCTGCGTCTGAAAAAGAATTGCTGACACGAATGATTTATTGAAATATTTGGCTTCGTAATGCCACAAAGCATCGCTAGAAAAACTCCAGCTGGTACAGCAAGTGCACTATTTAGGCCATGAAATCTCACACAACAAACGAGAAACTGGAAAAGAGAGTTCAAGCAGTGTTGTCAATGCAAAAACCAGTGACAAAACTAGTTTTGTCGTTTTTAGGATAAACAGGCTACTGTAGAAGTTGGATTTGTGACTATGCTAAATTAGCATAATAATAAGGAAAACCCACAGATCAGATCCTGATATTGTGGCCTACTGTAGGGAACTAACTTGTATTGTGAGTTCTATCTCTGCACAGGTGAAAGCAGCTCTTCCGTCGCCTCTGAGAGAGGGAGAAACAACTCATCCTTTCCAGCCTGGTGATTGGGTCCTGGTGTTGGATCTGAGGAGGCGCCATTGGCAGTCTCCGCGCTGGAGAGATCCGTATCAGGTGTTGCTCACTACACCAACAGTGGTAAAGGTGAACCACTTGGACCTACGCGTCTCACTGTAAGAACGGAACCAATACCGTGAGAAGGACAATGGTCAGACTGAAGTTTGTGGTGACCTTACTGATGTGTTCACTGGTATCGGAGCTAGTGAAGTCAAAAACACCACATTGACAGAATTTTTGGATAGAACTAAGAGACAACTGTTTCTAGAGCCATTAGCATGGCATAACGGTGGGTCATCAAATTCCCTGGTATGAGAAAGTGTCAAATTTCTTTTTTCCACAAATGGGAGTAACTACTTTGTGTGGATAATTTGTCTTACACTGTGGGGTTTTGCAAATGCAACTACAAAGGGTTTTTCCACTTGTTAAGGAAACTTTAAAATCCCATAGACTAACCTTATTGAAACATCAACAAGCTCTAGACTTTCTGTTAGCTAAAACTGGAGGTTTATGTGCAACGTTAAATTTGACTGGTGATTCTTGAATGACCTTGATTCCAGATACTACAGATAATTTGACAGATGTTATTTCCACTTTAAACTATTTTCGGTCTGCTCTACTCCCTCGGTCCAGCCACAGTGATCCTTTTCGTGACTGGTTGACTAGTGTTTTTGGATGATGGGGAGCAGGAATACTACAGTTGATCTTGCCTGTCATCGGGACCATGCTACTGTTTTTCCTGATAATGTGTTTTATGAGTTGTGTCAAAGCTTTGATCCGTAGGTTTGTCTCCACCTCATTGACTGCTGTAGTGATACAATACGATGTGAAAGCCAAGGTTGTGGGGACATGTGCATCATTAGATCATTTCCACGACAAAAATCGCTATTTTTATTATTCTTCCATCACATTTCTTTGCAGCTCCTTCCACATTTTTCAACGTAGAAACTTAATTCAAACATCAAAATATTCAGCTCAATTAGAACATTATTGCTATTACTTTTCTCATTCATACCTTTCAGACTTTCTAAAATATTCCAGTTTTCCAGGAAAATTTACCTATTCAAATGAATAGACAAAATGTTTCCACATTTTCATACATTCTGGGTATAATTCAATTATTCAAATCCCATGAAAACTTTTCAAAATACTCAACCTTGTTTGAAGTTACAACGGGAGTCAATGAGAAAAACATTCAAACACACTCATCTTCAACCTCTTCCCACTGAGTTATACATTCACATAGAAACTCCATTCAAACTTTAAAATGTTCACAATCCTTGGAACTTTCTCACATTAATTCAACTTTTTCATATCTTTTCATACTCTTTACACACTTGCAGTTCAAAATTCACGAACTTTTCAGTCTATTTCTGAGTTCATAATAGGTGTGTAATGGGCGTAATGTTCAGAGCTAGAGTGGGTGACATCACTGCTAGAGTGCAGAGGAGTCGTACAATTTTCTGAAAATTGTCTCTTAAACTTGCTTTCATGCCCGCAAATTTTTTTTATTTTTATTTTTTTACACAATTTCCACATTAATTAGTAGACAAACTTGTCCTGGTTCAGATAATGTGCTCATTTCAGCACTAGGACTGACAATTTATGTAAATTTATTTTACCTCTCACAGTCTCATGCAAAACTTTTGAAACTGGTAATTTTTTTTAAACTTTATCCACACAAATTGAACCTCTAAATGTTCATCAACGCCATTGCTGTGGCGATGCATTATTCGCCATGAAATAATTTTTTATAATCATTAATCATTTTATAATCATTTTTATAATAATCAATAATCATTTGCTGTCTTTAAACGCAAAAATTAGGCGCTAGGGCTACTCAAAAAGTCATGACGCACACGTCAGACTTGGTGAAAATAGATATGTGATATGGGTCTTGGGCATGGGTGTGGCAAAATGGCTCGATAGTGCCCCCTGCAAAATTTTCACTTTAAATTAAGTTAATTAAAGGAAAACCCAACATGAAGTGTCTTATTATGGAGTCAGGCCACCACGAGCCTCCAGAACAGCTTCAGTGCTCCTTGCCCAGTCTGTGGAACTCTATTGGAAGGATGAACACCATTCCTCTACAAGAAATTCCCTCATTTATATACACCACGTTTATTTAATCAAGTAATATCATTGAGATCAAGATCTCTTTTGCAAGAAAGACCCGAGTACATCAGATAGAAAGAAAAACAAACATTGCCAGACATAAAAAGGACTTATAGAGAGTCACAGACATCACTAAATAGATTTGAAGATAAAAGTTAAAATTATATAATTTGGTGGTGATGGTAGTGGAGAGCATTGTCTTACATGTTGGTCCAACATCTTTCATAGGTGTGAAACTGGGTTAAGATCTGGTGACTGTAAAAGCTGTAGCATTTTCTTCACATCATTTTCAAACTCACCAAACCATTCCGTGAGCCCTGGTTCACAGAAGCATCTGCATTTGATATATTTCTCCACTTTTTTATTCAGGTTTTTCCTTTAATTTGTCCCCTGTCTGTATATATACAAAATTTGGTAGGTAGGTATGGTAGGTATATGTAACATCTCCAGACAATAATGTCTCTTGGGTCCATGGTCTACAGTCAACAGGAATTTGGATATATTGAATTAGGCCTAAGTGTGAAATTTGAACGAAATACATCAACAAACTCCTCCTAGAAACTTAACCCATTCCACCTCAAAGTTGGTCAGCATATATGAAAGACCTTCACGATGCTAAAATGCAAAGCTTTTGAGTTTTTGTTAGGCTCGGCTTAGGTGTGGCAAAGGGGCTTGGTAGCACCCTGTACAAAATTTCAACGAAGGTAGCACACATGGTACATTTCACCTAGATGTACAAAATTTGGTAGGCACATGTAACATGTCCATACTACAAAAAGCCTCTCGGTACCATGTTCTTCTTCCAACAGGAAGTCAGCCATTTTGAATTTCACGTTCTATTGAAGTGCAGTTTTTCCATTTACAGGCGCCCTACTTTTACTAACTCCCCCTAGCAGGTGAAGTAGACCCACCAACAAGAAATCTAAAGACCTTCACAGTGCTAAATAGCCAAGGTTTTGAGATTGCATGGAACTTCATTGCTGTGGCAAGGCAGACAATTTGCAAATGTCTCCATGAAACAGGAAGCTGTTGTAACTTGACTGTACATTGTCAAATCTGTCCTAAACCTGACAAGCTTGATAAGAGTCATAGCACCACCTACTGGCAACAGGAAGCAAGCCTTATGTGACAAACAATTTGTTTTACATGAAGTTTACATTGGTATATAACAACATAATGTATAATTAGTTTGTCAAAAAACACACATTTTATTGGGGACCCACAAAATGTGTGTTTTTTGACAAACTGTGGTGTAAAATTCGTGTTTGATGTTATATGTTATAATTATCGTTACTCATGTATGTTGAAAATGTATTATATATATGTAATTATATAATTACATATCACCCTAATCTGTAAATACACTGCAGACACACAGCAGCTGACAGAAAGAGGAGGTTGTGTTATACAAAGAAATATTAGCTTTTTATTGGGTGAATAAATGGAACCTAAAAGGGCAACGAGGATGCTAAGCTTTCAAGTTTCATCAGGAGTCATCAAGTACATCAGATTTATCTCTTAAAGATTAAGAGATAAAGAGTATTTGTTGATAATCTGTTAATCATCTACAGACAAAGCGAAACAGGTGAAATGTTAGAGTATGTGACAATTAATGAACATACTCTAACCAAGATATGTTTTGTACCTAAACGTAACCAAACCTAGAAAACAGTTATATTTGTGTAACAGTTTAATTATTGAATCTCAACTAATAAGCTGTTGATAAATAAAATAAATAATAATAAAATGTTACAAATACTCTATCTCCTGTCTATCTGTAGGCAGACTATCCAAATAAAGTGTAACCTTTTTTTCCCCCCATTATTTATTCTTTTTTTTTGTGGCATTTGTGACTTTATTGGACTATTCATTGGCTCTGTTGTAGAACAGACTGACCAGCTAACAGCAGAACCAAAGCCACCTCTCTTTCCCTCCCGATGGACAGTGTACTTTGCTAAACACAGGAATGTTTAGTTAACGATGTACATGTACTGATGTGTTTTCACTGAGGTTTTGTTGTGACGTGTTGGTAACCACATGCTAAGTTGATGTTAGTTTATGTTATGCTCCACACAGGCAGTCTTTGCATGCCAACTAACTCCTTTTAACTTGGCACCGTTATCCTAAACGGATCATACACATACTCTGTTTGGCCCTTAAAGACAACCACACACGGCGGCAAGTAACTTTAAAGCTAGATATTAAGTTATAAGCAGCGCCTTTTTCTTATTTAATTTTTTCTTCTATACTGATTTATGGACGTTTATCCTCCATGGACATCAGGAATCCTGATAGCACTGTAAAAAGGGAGCAGTGTGGGCACCAATGTTACTGCAATATTTTGTATGCTGTTCATAATCTGTTCAGAGCACATTATCTGTTCCAAAAATATATCCAAATAATGTATTTTAACTCATTTACATTCATAAGCTACAAGGCGTTTAGTTCGTTATGCAAAATTCTTCAGTTCGGAACATAAGTGAGTTACATAAAATCTAAAGATCTGCCTGGAAAGGTTTGACAGTGAGACAGTTGTCTATTAGTAACCATGCTATTCAGGTGAGTCCCTGGATGTATAGCTCATATAGAGAGTGTTGTTGGTATGACAAATGCAAATGAAAAACCAGAGCATTTAGATCTATTGTTTGGGTGTGTAAGTTACAGTGACACTGGACAGAGAGAGGTGGAACAGACAAAAACTGTGTGCTGAGGTTTTTGAAGCAAAGCTGTGTTTTTGGGGAAACACAAAGACTCAAACATCAGACTGTTAAGGGTATAAACCCTTTGCGACGCCATCACCTGTGCCTTCCCAGTATAAACTAGCACAAGCTGCAGTCATCCAGGAATTATCCAATGCCCCGCCGGTTACTCCCACTGATCTGACAAACATGGGTCTTCTGCATTTTCCCTACCAACAATATACAGAACTGTGCACACGAAGCCGAGACAGACACTGAACTGAATTGACTCAGAAAGGGTGTCTCTAAACATTGTTGCTTTGATTTTGGTGACTCTATTACTAACTCCATTACTAACAAAAGACAGCGATGAATACCAACAACTAACAAAGTAACTGCAATTCATCCCTGTGGTGTATGTATATTGGTAAGTCTTTGCATCCTGAAAATTAATCTCATAGAATTTCCTTACATTGTCACTAAACATATACTGACCTACCTACCTACAAATGGAAAATTAAAAATGTAGATGAAAGGAAAATAGATTAGAATAAATAATAATAAATATAGTCACCTGCATGTTCTGTCCCTGTAGATGCAGTCTCTCTTTGCAGACTCCCTCGTAGAAATCATAGTATTCTAGGAAGGACTTTTCCATCACACTCCTAAAAACACACATGCACACACCAATCAGCTGATAAGCAGAAAGAAGAGAAGAGAGTGAATGAAGAGGAGTGAGGAAATGAGGAAGAAGGACAGGAAAGGAGCACAGAGAGGAAAATATGTTAAAAGACAGATGGAAAAGGAGGAAATTAAAGATTAGTTGGATAATTGTGTTGGTCTTACCACAGAGCTTCAGGACAGGGGACTTTGCCCTCCAGCATGTCACACACAGCCACCCTCATGGTTTCATGGCGGATACACTCGTTGTAGTTCTTACTGTCCCCTGGGTGGCGCTCCTGAGAGACACACAACCTTTTATAGAAACAGTAATTCCGGGTTCAAATCTTTTTACACTCAACAGAAGGAAGCAGCTCAATTACCCAAAATTAAAGCTGCAGGCAGGAACGAGTAGGTTTCAAGCTTTACAAACCTGATCAAAGTCACTTCAGCTAGTTTAATTCTGTTTAAAGAAGTGAGACCAATCGCACACTTGATTCATCATTACAGTGTCTGCAGCATTTCAATAAGTGTGCACTCAGTGTTCCTCTATTTGCCCCCCCCTTTATCGGATGTGGATGAATGTGTATGTTCAGGACATAGTGCGGGATGTCTCCACTGAGTTTAATCAAGATTGCTACAAAACAATATTAGTTAGTTATAGCCTAAGTCACGCCCCTTGGCAAAGTTTTTTGATTGCTGGTGGCCATGTTTTTGGACAGATCTTGCTGATTTATAAAATAATTGTGTATCTCAGTCCCGCAAGGCTGTATACTAAATTTGGTGTTGTGAGTATAGAAATCCAAAAAAGTCTATTCACATTAGTTTTTCACATTGTGCATTTTTTTGTAGAGCACACTGGATATGTGTGTCAAATTTAAAGTCAATCGGACTAAACGTGTGAGGGATGTGGCCTTAGGTTTGGTCTTTGGTCGTTTAGTACAGCGCCATCATCTGGCCGATTGGACTCATATTTCTTGGGAGGCATATGCACATCATTTCCAGTTATGGGGCCAAGTTTTATGGTTTTAGCTCATTCCAGCTAACAGCAATTTGAGCATTTGCGGCTGAGAAATAATAATTGAAACTGCAAGCGGTGTTGAACGGGCCCTTGCCTCCACGTGCACCTTGGGGGGAGCGACAGCCGCGGCCATGTGACCGGAGGCCGGCTGACACCACTCTGAATGTTCACAACTGCGTGAAGGAGTTAAATATCACTTCCTGCGTCTACTATGTCACGGTGGAGAACTTGCACTAATCATACATGATGTTGCCGTGTATTAAGTGTAGATCACACAATATATCTCCTAATCAGCCTTTTAATATCCTCAGCCCGGGACACTAATCAAGCAATTTGGAAAAGATCTGATGATGTGGAGCTGAGGTAGTTATTAACTCTGGAACAAGGTAACACTGTTACTAATTTTAGAAGCCAGGAGCCAAACCTGGCAAGAAAACCATCTCTGTACTTCATTCCCTGTTGTCAAACTGGCCTCCGTTGGTCTCCCGAGGCTGTGTTTGGTCCAGGTCTGGCCGTGTTCACTGAGAGGCTATTAAGCGTCGCTCAGATGCCCTCTCGCCCGGCTCTGGTTCTAGTGCCCATTACTACGCAGTTCCCACCAGCATTTCCTACTGGGTCCTCCCGCCCCAGGCCTGAAAACCAGTTAACGTCGGAGTTTCAGACCAGAACTGCGAGGCAACGCTCCCAGAAATCACGTGACTCGCAAGCTCACAACTGTGTATGCAGATCTCTGAAAAGTGAGTGTTGTAAACTCAGCTCTGGAAGAACAGTCTGCAATACAAGTGCAAATATGCATCAGCCAAAGCTTCACCGTTTCAATACTTTTTTGCACACCAGTTTTCAGATCAAACCTGGAAAAGTACATTGGGAGAACAGTGACAAATTTTAAAAACTCTGAAAATGTGTTGGAGAACCACTGTAAAAAGAGTGCTGCAGTTGTGAAGAAATAAAACAAATAAAAAATAGGCCTAATGTTTGCAGAGATTTGAATTTTTTTAGCCTATCAAAACATTATGCAAGCCTTCAAAACTTAGTCTCAATCTTGCAAAACCTTTTTATAAGATTTCAAGCTTTCTAACACTGAGTTACAATCTTTCAAAGCTTTTTTTTCAGTTTTGAGATATGGCATGATATTTATCCCTTAGCCTAGCACTAAATCTTTAGAGGTTGTTAAATGTTCAGGTTATAGAAAGTTCAAAGTTACGGGTTGTTAAGTTCCTGCAATGGAAAAGGGGATAAAGTAGCTATGTTAAAAGGGTAATTCCAGTATTTCTGACCCTATTTTTTTTTTTTAAGCATATTTTTGGGTCTAAATGACTAATAGGTACAAAAAGTTTTGGAACTGGTCCAGCAGACTGCCTCAGCCAGCAGCAGCAAAACGGGATGGCTGCAATGTAATCCTTGCAGACAACTGCACCCGTCAAGAGTATGTCCACTAAAGGTGCTTGTTTTTGCCACTGAGAGGCTCAGATTGTTATTCTAAGTCTATGTTGTCTGAGAACATTATGGAAAGGATCCCTACAGAAATAGACCTTTATGTTAAAGAGTAAGATCCTTTTTGTTTAACCAGAAACAGGTTTTGCTCAAGGAGAAGTCTCGCGAGATGTGAGTTGGTGCACGAAGACGATGGCGGAATCAAGTCAGTAAGTCATCTTACTCTTTAACAAAAAGGTCTATCTTTTGGATACTTTTCGGGGACAATGGATGACATTGTTTTGTGCTAAGTTTGGCACTTACTTTGGTGTGTTAATCCTCTCTGACTTGTTCCCACGTGACGCTGACACTGTGTCTAGGGGCATGTGTTAAAGAGCCTTGTATAAAAGCTTTACTGATTTTCTCATTTGTTTCTAATACAAAGATGTGTTACTGCTGTTTTGTCAGAGTAATAAACTTGTTCCTCTCTAGATGTAAATTCAAAGCCTTACAAGCTTTTTACATTTATAAAAAAGTGTGCTGAGTTGGGATCAACCAATACACACATACAGAGTACCTGTTCAAAGCCAGGTTCATTGTGATAGGGGTTCTCCGTCATCAGAGACTGGATGGAGATGAGGACAGATGAGATACTCTGGGCTGGACTCCATGCTGGGCCTGTCCATGTCCTACACACACACACGCGCGCACAGGTAGTAGTTTACAGTGTATTAAGTCCAAGTGAAAAACATTAATTGTTACTCACCATGACCAACCATCCTTGGATTCCTGCGGAGACAAATACTAACTATGAAAGGCATGAACCCTGACTCACCCCAGGATGCTTAGGCAGACCTTGCCGTTGCGGTAAAAGTTGGGGTTGAAGCGGACAGTGTTGTGTCCAGTGGTGATGAGCTTGACCCGCGGTGGGTGGATAGGGTAGTCGGGGGGGCAGCGGAACAGGAAGAGGAAGAAGCCGCCCTCGTACGGTGTGTCGAATGGCCCCGTGATCAGGGCATGGATCTGCAGTAAATTAAAGAAAAAATGTGTGTCATGAGGCAGAGAAGTTGGATTAATGGACAAGAGGGAGGAAGGATGTCGGGAGGGAGAACAGAAGGAAAAATTGGTGGTAGTTTAGAGAGATCATGAGGTGTACATAGGTAGAGAGGGATGCTGGAGATGAACAGACCATGGAGCAGAAAATCTGACCTAGAAAACAACTGACAACATCCACATCAGATCCTGCTGTGAGGAAGAAATTTAAAAAAATTTGAGGAACATCAAGTTTCACTGATTCCATGATCTAAAAACTTTACTCCTTCCCTGTTTGTTAATGGTGGTTTCACTTCAGTCTGGTTTCAACTCAAGTTGAACTGGAAACCCCCATCGAAGCAGTCAAAGTGTGACACATGCTGGAATACACCCCGATACTGCCCAAAATACACACAAATTCATTGTTTACCGAAACAATCAATGAATAATTTAACCACCTGTATTAACTAGTACAGCATTTTTACAGTGTTATAACTGGACAGCTGACTTTTTTTTTCAGCATCAAAGTTCATTCTTGACCTCGGAAATATTGACAAAATATTCTCAACTCAACGTGCACTCATGAGCTTTTTCCAGACCTTTCACCCGCAACTCACGGACAACTGGGCAAACTCCATTTGCCGACAAAGACATTGAGATGCAGTTAAAAGCACAGGAAAAAGCTAACAAGCGGACCTTAAGATTTTGTCAAATTAATTTCTGGATTATTTTCAGTTAATCTTTTCTTCTATAAAATGAAAAAAATTTATTTCAAATCAATCAAATATTCCACAAACTTGATTATACTTTTTCTGTGAACATAAACATATTTGGGTTTATATTCTGTTTCCACAAACTTGATTATACTTTTTCTGTGAACATAAACATATTTGGGTTTATATTCTGTTTCTTTTTTACAACTTGTGTCTTATTTGTGTAACTTTGGCCATCATTTCTATGTTCTATGTTAGTTATAACATTGCACTCACCAAGTTAATTGCTGAGATCTGGGAACACTGACATCACTACAACAAACGCAGACGGGACAACAAAACATGAGCAGTCAGATGATCAGACAGGTTCAAAACAACAGTTTTAGTTTTCCTGCATTTTGCATGAAAAATAAAATTGATTAAAATCATGTATTGTCCCCATGGTTGAAAAAAAAAAAAAAAAAAAAAAAAAAAAAAAAAAAAAAAAAAAAAAACCCAAAATCAAGATCTTATTTTTTGGCCATATTGCCCAGGCCAAGTTGTAATAAACCAAAATTATCCTTTAATTAAGTTAATATTTGCATATAACACTGTCAATGTAACATTAGGAAAAGCAGCATCAGATCAGTAAATAAATACAGTAAATACCATTTGGCTGTTACTTAGTAGATGCAGTCTGAAGGCAATGGCTCTGACCACAGTCAATCAGAATAGAAAGAAGCATTGATCAAGGTGGTCATAAGACCCCATTTACACTTTGTCATGCTATCCAGCTGGGATAGCTATCAGATATAAAAAAAAAGCTAACTGTAAATGCATCCAAGAAGTCAGACTGAAATCTGATCGCATTCTTGCGATGTTGAAGAGATGTAGATGCATCTGTCTCTCTAAGTAGGGTTGGGCGATATGACGGTATATACCGTGCAATAGTAGAAATGTGTCCACCGGTAGAGATTTGGCAATAACGTTTCCACCGCGAGAGCTATCCCTTAGTGTCTCTGCTATATATTTTGGGGCATGCTATGTAGCAAATCAGGGCTGGATTCTCCCATGATCTCGCAAATCCGGCTGCTTTGCAAATAACGTGATTGGGCAGCAGGACTGCTTACCACATTCTCACGTGACGTGAGAGTGACAATTGGTGGCGGTAATGACCCTCTAAGCTGGTTTACCAAATGCAGCACAAGCAGAGAGTGACAAGAAAACATGGAGGAGGAGAGTGAAATTGTAAATACAGAGCAGGAGGAGTTGTTTGTGTTTGTATGGAAGTTCAGCTGGTGTCATGAAACCTAACAGCCACCTCATTAATGGTTAAAACTATAAACAAGCACAAAAACTACCAACATAAACCACCATGTTCAACAGACACATTACAAACACTAACAAAAAGTAACATTTGCATTTTGGAACATAAAACGTAAACTGCTTTAAGCAATAGGCAGCGCATACTGGGAAATGGTGGGCAGTCGCTATGGATACAATACTCTCAGCATCGTGCAGTACATGTAGTAGTCTGCCGTGTGCACAGCTGAGCAGATGGTGGTGGAGTCAAAGCGGTGTGTTCATGGTAAGCTGCTAACTCATTTGTGAAATACATTGCTGGAAAGTTAAACAATGAATCTATCATTTTCCCCTTTCATTAAACTCTAATATAACCTTGTCCCTGACAACCATCATGTCACTCATGCTTATCACATTTGTTTGTTGTGTTAGTGATGTAGCTAGCCAGCTATAGTTTGTCAGTAAGTAACGTTAGCAGGTTAAGAGGTAAGCGTCAAGAGCATCTCTACATCATTCTGCAGCTCAGCAGATGACGGTACAGTGGTGGTTTGAGTCTGTTGAGTATTGACTTCATCCTACACTGTTACCTAGTTGGTGAGACGCAATGCTGGAAAGTAAATAAATAATATCCTCATACTGGAGTCACAGGAGCCTGTTTTTCACCGGATGCATTGAACGTTTCCCCTGAACGTTTATAGCAGAGGCGCTGTTTATCTCTTGACTCGGCAGCAGTGAACCATGAGTTAATGTTTGTGATTGGAGTTCAATCCATTGAAATAATGGTTCAAAATCAGAACTAAGCTGTAGCATGAATCTCATATCTTGATAGAGTAGAGAATATGTGGTTTAGTAGAGAGCAGTGGTGAAATGTAACTAAGTACATTTACTACTGTACTTTAGTACAATTTAGAGGTACTTTACTTGAGTATTTCCATGGCGTTTTCTGCTACTTCAGCAATTGACTGATACTGGACAGTAGGCTACTGATGTTTATTTAGCTATTTATTTAATTTATTATTTATTCAGATACAGCAACTGACTGATACTCAACATACAGTACTGATGTTTATTTAGCTGTTCATTAGTAGAAGTGGTTGAAAATGTATATGTTAAATGATTTAACATGTTAAAGCTTATTTAAGTTAAATATTCTTTAATAAAGTTATTAAAAAGCGTTCTGAGTACCTTTGCATAGGCATATCAGTGCAAAATTGATGCACAAACCACAGAGAAAAGGTCTATTTTCATTCCAGCTCAAAAATTCACTATATCGGCCGCCATATCGATAATCGGTGAATGTTTCCCCTCTAAAATCCCATATCAGTCAGGCTCTACTACTTAATCAAGGTTATTGGGTAAGACATGACTACTAGCAATACTTGCAAACCTACAGTACATAACTGAGCACAAACAGCGAATAATTATTTCAACTAATATAGTGGCATTAGTATTCTAATAACTTCCAATGTATTTATATTATATGTATGTATATACTTTATTTAAAAAGCTGTGTTTCAGCATTTCAGTGTTTTAAAAAGCTCTTTTTGATGTGTCAAATTTTCAAAAGATCTGTTTCAATGTTTTAAAAAGTTCTGTCAATATATTTAAGGCCCATGCCTAGTGTCTAGATAGGGTCTTCCACTTCCATAGTCCTCCACTGGTATTCACATCATAATTGCACACAAGGTGTGCGCACACATATACACACGCATGCGCAGTATACATATGTATGTAATAAACTGTTAATAAACTCTGTTGAACATTTTTCACTGTGCTCCTAAATTTCTTTGTGTGCTCCTACTTTTTTTCATGTGGGAGCATATGTACTCTCTTGGGGAAAAAGTTAGCGTAGAGCCCTGAAAGTAGTTTGGCAAAATTCATCAATGTGTTTGAGTTAGTTCATGGCTACTTCTTGATGTGCACAAGTTATTCTTCTTTTGGTGTTTTTAGCTGCTACCAAGCAGCTTTAGGTGCATTACCACCCCCTTCTGGACTGGAGTAGAGCAGACCATGATTTACATGTAGCCCAGAAAGTCGCAATTACAATCAGATTTGGGATCTGGTCAATGGAGACACATATATGTGGCTAAGAGCATTAAATCTCATCTAGATTTTATCCAGACATGAAACACTTGAAAAGACAAGTGTAAATGGGGTCATAGTGTGAATTACTTGTCACACTGGACCTGGCCTTTTACCTTGGTCATGTCTTGAGGATCAGGGACGACAAACATCCCTGGTGGAGGTTCCTTGTAGATGGACATGATATCTCTGCAAAGACAGACAGAGAGAGGGAGGGAGTCAGATGAGGTTCCTGAAAGGACAAAGTTATGGTAGCGATGGAGAGAATCATATATAGAGATCTTAGAGAGATATCTGTCCCTGACCTGGCCACGATCTTGCTGTAAACAATTTTCATAGGAACTATTTATTTGGTAGAAAGTAGTTCCAATGAAAATTGTCCACAGAGAACTTTGAGGATTGTCTTTAATACCTGTGACACTGCTTCTGGAAACAAAAGACACTGTCGAGTTTTCTATTGTAATTTTTCAATGCTCCGAGCACCACAATTCCACTGATCTCCACTGTATGAGTTAGCAACAGAAATCTCATAGATTTCTATCTAAACCACAGCAGCAGGTAAATTCAAAACTACTTCAAATCTACTTGGCTGGATACCGCAAGGGGTAAACAGAATATGTCTTTTAGGGTGAACTGACCTTTTAATAACGTTTTAGTCTTGTTTAATTAAGATGCAAAATGGCAACTGCAAAAGACAATTAAAATGTGTTTTACAATGGTGTATATTAAACAAACTAAACAGGTGATCTTTGCATCTTTCAACATTCAAGTTCAACATGTGGTGTATTATTGCCTAAATTAAAGTAAATGCTGAAGTTTCCTGAAATTGCTCGTCATTTGAAAGTCCCTAAAGGTTTTCAGTGATTGCGGAAACTTTAAAAAGGTACAGTATGTAAGTTTTTCTGATTCTGATGTAACATTTAGGAGCAGCTATTGGCAGAAATGGAATGTAATATTTATAAGTATGTTTTCATTAGTGTATTGTGTTTTCGTTACCTTAGAATAAGCTGTTTATTTCTACAGAGGGAGCGGGTCCCCTTCCACGGAGGCCACCATGTTGCACCGCCATGTTTCCACAGTGGCCCAGATCGGACAAGATTGGGCCTTTCGCGTTTTTCGCGGCCACTGTAGTTTTTCCTATATTCTTGGATTGGTTGCAAACTGCAATTTCACCGCTAGATGCCACTAAATACTACATACTGGACCTTCAGGTACAGCTTTCACTTTCGATTTTTACTCACCTGAAATTTTAGGCCTTAACTTACCTGAAAACATACAACTGTGACCACACGGAAAATTCTTCCAAACAGTTTTGCTGCTTGGAAATGTTTTTATTACCTCTTTATCCTCAGGATGCACTGCTGGGAAGCCTTCTCGTTGTCCCAGTCGGTACTGAGGGTCGGGTCCCAGGAAGTGGCGTGGATTTGGGACAATAGGCCCGCTCCGGCCACCCCGCCGACCCCTAGCCCAACACCGGGGAGAGGCGAGGAGGCGTGTACGGTCGGAGACACGGCCACAATGGGTGGCGAGGAGCCGGGGGTAAATGTGTTCCCAAAACCGGCTGTTGTAGCAGTGACAGCGGATATAGGGGCCACCACAGCCGTTAGGCCACTCTGCGCGGCCACGGCGGGAAGAGGGGAGGCAGGGTTAGAGCTGGAGTGAGCACCGCTGGCTGCCGAGTGTCCCCCCGGCAGAGAGTTGGCCAAAGTCGGCAGCGGCGAAGCTCCGCTGCCCTGTCCGGTAACGCCTAAACCATGGGCACCGCCACTGGACTGCTCTCCAAAGCTGTCCGCCATGGCTGGAAAGCTAGTAAACTAGAGTAAAACCGTTGGTGTTGACTAATTTATAATGCTAGCTGTTAGCTGCATTGACAGCTGAGTGCGAAGTTACCTTTGCTTGTTTTGTCCAGTGGGATCAGAGAGCAGAAAAACTGGGTAAAGGCGAGGCCAAAAAACAAGGCATTTCTTCCCACGACATGGTGGCTACTTATCGTTAGCTTAACGTTATGTGTTTTTCCTCAGGCCTCCAAAAAAGTATGAAGTCGACAGCAAAATTAACTTACCACGTCCACCGTGACCTTGCTACGGTTGTTATTGGTTTAAAGGAAAATTGTGTGGTATCAGATTATTTGGTTTTAAAACGACCACATCCCCACTGGTCCATGCACATAACGCAACTTCAGGATCTGATTTCTCACCAGTCAAGGGCTAATGAAATGAAACATCACGGGACATCCGGTGGGAACTTTCAAAGTAAAATTCCTCTTTGACTTTGGGTGTTGCAATAAGTACTACTGAAAGTGGTACGGTGAAAATTAGAGTGGTTAATTATTAAAACAAAGAATAAATGGAAAAATCTGTGATCAATGTAAATCCATTCAGATTCTATTCATATCAAAGTCCAAGCCACCCACCCTGCTGATTTACTAAACATAAGTAAAAAATGTCATGAAAAAGGCAACAGTAGCACCATGCATTTATCGATGAAGTTCTTTTTCTTCTTTTTGAGTTAGTTAGAGCACTGTGTGTGGTTTGTTAACAGCAGGTATCTTAAGAACATTTTTTTTATTTTACTTTTTATGGAGACCTTGGGGAGTCAAAACCAGTGATTTTCAATACCAAAATTGATCTCTTGGGATGTAATACTGTAATGCCTGAAAAACAAGGATTAGGCGGTGGACCAACAGGAGATTTCGTGTATTTAGACGATCCCTATCAAGGGAGGACCCAATTTTTTGTTCACAACTTTAACAACAAGTTTTCAACAAATGAAAGAAAAAGTGTTGCCTCTTGTAGTTCTTTCACATTTTTTATTTGTCGGTACTTAGTTACTTTTGCTGGCAAAGAGAGCGAGCAGCTGTTTGGGGTCTGACATGCAGTTAAATGCCTCAGACCCAGTTATTATTAAATCAATAAGTGAACTCAAACATCGCACTAACACCTGTAGTTTGTATTATTGAACATTTTTAAATGTACAACCATATTTTACTGTTAACGAAGCTAAAATAAATACATTTGCGTTGCAACCGCAGACTGTAAAATGCAACATTTCATATTCAGAATATGCTATTTATTTTGTTGTTTTGCACATTAGCTTACTTGCTTATTGTGACATCTTGGATCTGGAGATTTTAAAATCACATATTCCCTGAAACTTAGGGCTTCCACAAAAACAGCTAGAGGAGAAAATGAACACAACTTAACACTCTCTACTTCATTATTCAGCTTAATAAAACACAAAATGTGGGGCACAAGGAAAGGCAGGGTTAACGAATCTGGGGTTGTGCTGATGGGCAGAAATAAGTACAGAAAAATGATATGTTCTTGCATCCTTCACCATCCTATTATAAAGGCATAATAACTCTTTCATGGCCACAAAGTGTACCTGGAGACCTGATTTCTTCCATCTGCGTTCTGCTCTTCTGCATTTCCTTTTACAGCTTCGAATACTGTCATTTAACCATGGCTGTTTTCTAGTCTTTGAGTTTGGTCTGTTTTCAGAGGCGCTATGAGATCTAAGGTTGAAGAACACAGGTAGTTAAAATAATCAACCAAATCGTTGGTGTTGGAGGAATCGAGAAACACATTGCCAGGAGAATTTAACAGTGTACAGAATTTTGAGGCACTATGCTCATTAAGGACACGTGTGTACTTAGAGCGGGATAAGACAGTACTAGCAGCCTGTAATTCATAGTTAAAAATAATGCAGAGGTGATCAGATACAAACATGTCCCTGATTTCCACTGATGGGGTTTTCAGGCCCGATAAATAATAGCAAATATGACCGGGAGGGGGCCACCAAGTTTGAACATGAGCACTTCAAAGGAGGAAAAATCATTGCAAGCTATGAGGTTACACTTGAAATGCTTCCTATAGACAGTAACAAGGCCCCCACCTTGACCACAAACCCCAGGGCAGCTAAAGCTGTCATAATCAGGAGGGCATAATTCAGCCAGCTGACAGAGAAGAGGAAGAAGAAGAGCGAGGGGAAACAGGTGATGTAAATAGTCAACTATGTGAGGAGGACAGCACAGCGTGCTGCAGGTTAGCCGCCAGCATGCGACTACCTGACTTGTTTGGGTGAAGACCATCTCGTGCAAACAAGGAAGAACGATCCTAGAATAAGTTAAAGTTGTGAATACAACCAACGTCATGGATGCTGCAGACAGACTGGAGCCAGGTATGAAGGCTGAGGATCCTGCTAAAATGGCCAATTCCATGACCCAGTGTAGGAATTGGACCCGAAATGAAAGCATGCTTTCCGGTGCTGTTGAGCAGGTCAAAGAGGCAGATGAAGTCTGCTTTCGTCAGCTCCGATTGCAGATGGGCGATTCATTGGTGCCGACATGAACTATGATTTTCATGATAGTCGTCAGGAGTGCAGCCAGAAGTCTGGGGAGCTCTTCTAGGATGTCGAGGGTCGTAGCTCCGGGATAGCAGCGTGTGACCACATTAACGAAGCGGTCCTCACTATGGAATCTCCAATGATCAGCGTAGTTGGGGGATGAGAGGAGGCGGAGGCAGTGATCGTGGAGACCGCCAAGTTCCATCAGCTGTCCCTGGAATAGTTGTGGCCGGGGACTGCTGTGGCAAGGGGGCAGCGTCCTCCTTAGCAGAGGTGTTCGCTGCAGTCTCAAGACGAATGAGACCTCCAGAGCTTCTCCTGATCACGGCCTCTTTCAGTGATTTACGAAAAGAGGAGGAGGAAGACTTGACCGCTGGAAAAAGGGAGCGTCCCTCCAGTGGAGGAAAGTCCTGCGTATCTGGGATGTCAAACCTGTTGGCCAGTGGGAGGTCCCGATGTGAAGGTGGAGGAGGCAGGCGCTTTCCACCATGTCTGTCCTTACAGGCTACAGTCCAGTGCTCCGGTTGGCGTGGAGTTGAACTCACCGGAGCCTTCTCACCACCCCCGCTGACGAGTGACGGTGCATTCACTGGGGCTCGGCAAGGAGTAGAAATGACAATTGCTTTGGGCTTTGCACCCATGAGGAGCCACGGATCTTCAGGCTTCATGCTCCGGGGCGCCAGTGATGATGGAGCCGAGCCACCGAAGAGCGGGATCATTGTCCAGTGCTGGAGTGGAGCAGTCAGGGGAGTGAGATGGGATGGTCGCAGTCCAGTTGCCGCAGCCAGAGGACTGCAAGGTGTTTTGCCTGGGCCGAGGCGACAGTGGAGAACTCCAGGATGAGCTTGTCCTTTTCTCTGAGCTTGGCTTCCAGACAGGCGATACTTTTCTTCAGCTTTGAGATGGTAAGGTGACAAGATCCACACTCAGCCATCAGGCTCATCATTTAGTCCGTGAGAGTGCTTCAAAGCTTAAAGTCCACAGTAAAGTCCAGAAAAGTGCTACAAGCTTAAAATCCTTGGTAAACGCGATCAGCTAGCCTAGCCGCCGGGCTAAAAACAAACCCAGCTAAGCTAGCAGCAGTGGAGGTACTCCGGTAAACCACGGCGAGTTGCAGCCAGCTTAAAATCAATTAAGATCCACACGTCCAATGACTGAAAACTTTTACTAAGTTAAAACATATAGGTAATACAATGGCCAGGAAACAGTGTAGCGTAGAAAACTTGGCTTAAAAACTTGATAAAATGTCAATTTATGATGGTTTAAGACGAAGTTTCTAGCGACGCTTCTGCCGGGTACACAAAAACGCTGACACATGCGCAGTGAATGCCAACACAAATATATCTGATTTCACAAATTTGAGGTCTATTGCATTGCTTAAGAACTTCACCCACAAAATATTGACTATTTTGTCAAAATTATGAGCATAATGTCATAAAAATGAGCCAGCCCGAAGTGGAGAGTGTGGAGATGTGGAGAGTGTGGAGATAGGTAGAGTGGATCTGGGGAAGTCACAGGAGGGAAGCCACAGGAGACTGGAGAGACCAATGAGGAATGGAGAAGCCACGGAGGACTGGCAATGACACGGAGGACTGGAGAATACACAGGGAACTGGAGAAACACTGGAACGATCAGAAAGAGCACTGTAGTTAACAGGTATATGGAGTCCTATATGTAAACGAGGTCGGACACTGAGTGAGGAGTTGCATGTGGCTTTATACTGAGTGTGATTGGGGCTGATTGAGGGCAGGAGTGTAATTTGGAGCAGGTGTGAGTGATTACAGGCTGGTGAGGACATGACAGGTTGTGACAGAAATATGCATAAATAGAACAAGAAAAAAAATAAAACTAACGTACTGTACATCCACACAAGAGGTTTACTTAAACAGGCAAAAGACTGCATAAATTGATAGTTTTGGTTAATTTTTTGTAACAGGTTTTTAAATGGGATTGTGTTTAAAGATATGTGCTTAGATATGTGGGAATGTAATAAAGAATTTCATTTTAGGGATGTAAAATTTGGCTAATCCACTAGACCAGGGATTTTCAAAGTCTGAGACTGTGGGCCTCCCCTCAGAAAGCTTGGCAGAAGGCCTCATTCCCCTTAGTTTACTTGCTTAGTTTAGCTCAATTCCTGGATGTCTATGGGTTATGATTATGTTATTTGATCCCATAGGCATCCAGGAATTGAGCCAAGATAGCCTAATATTACTGTTTGACATAACTTCACACTACACAAGTACATAAAAAAGGTCTGCCCTAAGGCATTTATTAGTTTCTGAGTCTGGGAAAGTGGGAAAACAGTACAATTCCCCCAAACTACTGTATCTCTTTATCCAAATCACACACATTTAGGCTATTCTATGTGAATTCCTTTTGATAACTATTGTAATATTTTTCACTTCCATTCACTGAGTCTCCCCTGAAACAGTTTGGAACCCCCCTGGAGAGGCCTGCCTCTCACTTTGAAAACCTCTGCACTAGACTACTATTGTATCCATCCACTTTTTTGATTAGCTGGTGCTGTATGTATGTAGTTGAGAAAAATTTACCCATCATTCCTTTTACAGCCACAGTCATTGTTTCTATAGAAAGATCTTGAAACTAGAGAGTCTTGTAGCTGAAGAGGCTGTGCAAACATTCAACTTGGAAACAGGAACCTGCTGCTATACCAGGAAATTAGGAGCAAGTCACAATGATATTTCACACATTAAATTCTTGAGAACCAACGTTTATTTTGTGTAACTCGTTATGGCACAAGCCTTCTATTCCATTCTCCTCAGATTAGCGATGTAAAACCCCAGCTGTACTCTTGCACCTTGTCCAGAGAAAGAGCTCGATTTGAAGGACTGAGAAGGTGATGTATTTGATAAATCACATCACTGTATTCTCACCCCCATGAGTTAGAGTTAGAAACAAGACAGGATGGTGAGGAAACTCTGGACATGGGCTCTGAGGTCACACACCACTGACTTCTACACATCCAAATGAGCACCACACCTACTTCCAATAGGATGCATAATTTGCAAACATGAAAAATAAAAATATGAGACATACATTTGGAAAAAAATAAAATAAAAACTGATTCAGTGTGAAACACTCACTGCAGGGAAGTTGCTTCATGCAGCTCTAGGGAGAAAAGATGAGTGTCTGCTTCTGCATATTTGAGACAGAGACGCAGTGGCCAGTGAAGCACTTCACCTGCATCAGAGACTATAGGTACCTGTCCAAAAATAAAAATGAGAAAACAGAAATCAACCTATATGAAAAGTATTTCTGTGAAACAGTGATGGAAGAGAAGCTTTTAAAGGGACAGTTCACCCCAAAATCAAAAATACATATTTTTCCTCTTACCTGTAGTGCTGTTTATCCATCTAGATTGTTTTGGTGTGAGTTGCCGAGTTTTGGAGATATCGGCCGTAGATACCATGCCGTATCACTGCCAGTCTCTCTGTCGCCGGCCTCCAGCCCAGCTCCAGCCCAGCTACCTTGTCACCGGCCTCTAGGGCCGCCTGTCCTGTCACAGGTGTTGATTAGGGTAGGGCAGGTTTGGTTGTTAGCAAAATTATCAAAGATATTTATGAATATTAATAGGTGGACCTGCGAATCTCAAACAAAGGGACAGAGCTGAAAGGGAGGTACCGATACAAATGTAATGTGCTAAACACAAAGAAAAACACACAGCAATTAGGACACGGCAGTCCATTACTCTCCAAAATAAGCATAGCACAATTCGCAACAATGAAGCTTAGATGAAATAACACACAAAATCTATCTCTGCCCAGACACAAGCCTCTTATTTGAAAATTGCTCTTGGTTAGCGATTGTATTGGGTTATCCTCTCTAGCTCGGATACTGATGGAACTGGGTCGACACTATTGGCAGCTCCAATGGCAAAACTGTTCCTTTGAGTGGCAGCAAAGGGAAGCAGTGGTTGACATCAGCAGCAGTCTTGCTCCGTGAAGAAAACGGTCAGTCCATGTCTTCCTTCTGCAGGTACAGGAACATTATGGGGAAAAAACAATCAGAAAAACGATCAAAAAAAAAAATAGAATCTTAAGACTGTCCTAGGAAAATCATGTTCATGTGCTGTGCCTTCTGTCGTTGGTCTCCAGTCCTGCTGCCCAGTTGCTGGACTCCTGCTCAGATCTCCAGTTGTAAGACCCTGGTCTTGATCTCCAGCCATGTTGCTGGCCTCCAGAGGGGTTCTGACTTCACTGCCGGGCTCCAGAGGGTTTCCGTCTTCGCTGCCAACATCCGGTCCGACCTCTAAAGGGATTTCGCCTTCGTTGCCAGCCTCCAGAGGGTTTCTGTCTTCTCCGCCAGCATCCAGAGAGCTGCCAGAGACCCTCTGGGAGCCGTCCCTTGAGGGTGGGGCACTGTCATGGTTTATATTTGTTTTCTGTTTTATTTTTAAATATTCTCCTTACCTCTTGTGTCTTGTAGTTTTGCTTCCTGTCTTTGTCTGCCTTTCCCGCCAGTTTTGATTGTTTGCTCTGCCCTGATCATTTTCACCTTTGTCTCGTTGTCTCCCCTCACCTGAGTGTATTTAAGGTTGTGTGCTTCCTTTGCTCTATGTCAATTCATGCTTCTCTTTGTCTTTTGTCAGGCGTCCTGGCCTTGGTTACCTGTGTGTTCTATTGGATTATCTTCTGTTTCTCTTGGACCTTGCATGAATTTTGGATTTTGGACTTTGCCTGCTCCCTTCTCGGAAATTGTTTGCCTTTGTTGGACTGCCTTTCCTGGTTTGCTCTCTGCCTGCCTGACAATCCGTGTAAGGCTTATATCCATTATTAAATCATTGAACTTTACCAGTCTGCATCTGGGTCCAATCCCTCTGCTAACCTGCTTGACACCATACAACATTGCCGAAAATGCAGAAATCTGAAATAAATTTGCCTGAAAAATCTGAAAGCTCAAATGTATTGCACTACACTGTAGCAGATTAAAGGTTTAAATGCATTAACCTGATCATGGCGAATGACCTTAATTTTGGTATGAGGAAGGAGCAGGTTCACACTCACTTCTGGCTCTCAGAATAAAATCAGCATTCATATTAAATAACAGAATCTAACTTATGTTGTATTCATTTTTCAAGGGGGCAAATCTTGATAGACATTTATAATAATTAATAAATGAAATGTAATGTAATTCATTAATTAAAAATCAGTTTAATTAATAATTCATTTAGTCTCGATCGGAAGTTGCTACAGAGTTCTTGTCTTGGGACAGTGACCAGAATATTTCATACACACAAACACAATAACCAAAGCTGTTTATTTAACTACTAACTACACACACAACTATAACTGCTAGACTACACAAACAAACTAATAACTACTAGACATACAAATGAACGTTTAAATGCAACCATGAATGAATGATATGAACACAGCGATGAATCACGACAAATGAATAATGACGGTCCCACAGGGTGACTTCAGCCCTCTTCTTCCATAATCAGGCCGATGATGTCCGGTTGTGATAGCAACACGGTGTTAGTGTCTGCCAGATGTTGATTGATTTTAAAGTTCATTAGAATCCTTATTAGGACTCAGGTCCTGCAGCAGAGTGGAGCAGGCTGCTTTAATCTGGTAACAGCAGTTTAGGAACACTACTAAAACTTTATTTGTTTAAGAGTTAAGTCTTTGAGTCATTTTCACTGTTTCCATCTGTTTCTCTTCTTTCCGCACTTGATTGTGCCACCAGGTGTAATGCTTCCAAGCTTGTATAATAAAGCTGGTTTGTCCCACAATTCCTTCCAAAAGAACTTTCGCTTCTCAACTCCCTTATATCTCATCCACTGCCCTTGCTCTGCTTGAGAAATGTCCTGTGCGCTGCCTGCTCTTGCCGGTGCACCTCCTCGCTGAGTTAGTGTTACCTTGTACCAGGACGGTTTGCTCTCTCCAAGGCCGAGGCCTCCTCTCCCTTGTTGCAGATGGCCATCAATATCCCTGTGCTCGTGGGCTGACTTTGCCCTCTCTGAAGCTGCTGATAGGGTCCACTTCCTCCCAGTTGCCAGGGTGGGAGCATTCTGGGTTACACATGGGTCACGGGATTCTGACAATGTCATCTCCAGCCTTACTTTGGTGCACTTGAACTCCTCTGAGAGACGGGACGTTTCAGGATGCCTTTTCCATAGAGCCCTATGTTGCTAAGGCACCTGGGTAGGCCTAGCCACTTTCTGGCGAATGAGCTGATCATCCTCTCCAGCTTGTCGACCTTTGATATTGAGGCCTTGTAGATGGTCAATGGCCACATCAGCTGGGGTAGGAGACCAAGTTGAAGGCACAAGAGCTTCAACCTCCCAGGAAGTGTGGCCATGTCAATACTCTCTAGTATTAGGTGCCATGTCAATACTCTCTAGGTGGTGTTCTGCCTAAGCTGGTCCACTTGGTCTGTGTCTTTGTGGGTTGCATTGCACCAGCATCCCAGGCTTTTGATTGCCTTCTCACTCACAGTTGGTATGGACTCATCACCAATGTGGAAGCTGACAGCTTCCCATTGATCCGTCTTATTCCCATTGATGATTGATATACTCCTGGACTTGATCTGCTTTTTTTTCATCTGGGCCCACTTGATGTTCTCCTGTAGCTTTCTCAGCAGTCGCATTGTGCATGCCTTGGTTGTAGTGAGTGTGGTCATGTCATCCATGTATGCCCTGATGGGAGGGAGCCGCAGGCCAGGTTTTAGCTGTTCTCCTCCCACCACTCACTGTGATGCTCTGATGACAACCTCCATGCCCATGGGGCAGGCTAGCGGTGAGATGGTGCATCCTGCTATGATGCCTACTTCCAGACGTTGCCTTGCTGTGGTGTACTCTGCTGTCGTCAGGCATAGCTACACGTCTTGGAAGTAGGTTTTGACAAGGGTAGTGATGTAGTTGAATGCTGTCCAAAGAAGGTTGTGAGGAACTGAGCCAAAAGTGTTGGCGAGGTCCAGGAACACGATGTGGAGATCTCTTCCATCCCTTTTAGCGGGTTGGATTTGTAATTAACTTATAATCAAATCAATTAATTTGTTATGTAGATGCATATTTACATTTCCTGTTTCATTGGCTATTTAAAGAGGCTAAACACATCATAGAGGCTATGACAAGTGGAGTGAGGACAGAGTAAGGCTATCATAATACATCATAATAGACTAATACATAACATTAAGTAACATTAGGCATGTTTAATTGATTGATTTTAAGGTTAAGTCAACAAGAGACCAGTTAAAAATATTCTTGGCAATGTGTCATTAAAGTTGAAGCAAGGACTAATGAAACTGTATCCCTAACTAGAAAAAATGCCTTTCCTGTAGAAAATGCATGCGAATGCTGACAGCTGAAATAAAAAGCAAAGCATTAATGAAAATGCAGAAATTTGAAATGAATTTGCCTGAAAAATATGAAAGCTCAAACGTATTACGCTAGACTGCTCAAAAACATGGAAGCTGAAATGTAAAACTGGTTGAATTGCGAGTTGGAAAAGTTAAGTTGAAAAGTTTAATAAAAACATAAATGTCCTTAAAGAGCATAACATTTTTACATTTGAAATGTTTCTGTAGCTGCAAGATGCAGCAGTATTAGTCGACCGAAAACTGACAGAAGAAGAATAAATTGTAAAGCATTGCTGAAATACATTGCTAGAAAAGCTGGAAGCTAAACTGTCATATTGTCAAGATTCCCCATGAATACAGTTAATCCTGAAGAATAACAAAACAGGGTGAAGAATTAACCAACAAAAAGTATGTTCGTAAGGTGTTGAACAGCTTCGATGCTCCTTAGCAAAGTCTCTACTGGAGGAATGAACACCATTCTTCCAAAAGATATTCCCTCATTTGGTGTTTTGATGATTGTGGAGGAGAGCGCTGTCTCACACAATCTCCCGTAGATGTTTAGCTGGGTTGTAATCTGGTGACTGAAGGCCATAGCATATGATTTACATAATTTTCATCCTCATCAAACCATTCAGTGACCCTCATGCTCTGTGTCAACACTCTGCATATTTTTTTTGTTCTTTTGTCCTTTGCCAATCATGTCTGAAAAATGTTGTATGTACTTTCTTCTCCTCAGATTTAATATTGTGATATTTGGTGGGATTGACGGTTTCTCAAGAAGGGTATGTCAAAGTCCACTCTTGACAAAAGAAACTAAAAACAAATGTGTCACAGTGATGAGACTTAATGATATAGAATTCTGTCTCCCCAATCCTTTTTACATAGATCCTATATCTTGATGCTGCTGCCAACAACAAAGCCTCAACTGCATTCTCCTTCTTCTTGGATGGTGTCCACAAACATGGATGGCCCTCAAGGTAGGAAGTACATCAAAGTACTGCTAACAGGCCGTTATTCTTTGTTCTATGTAATATGGGCTATGCCTTCTAGTGGGCTTCACTATTGGTTAATCCCCTGGGCCCTGTCCACGCACAATGCATGATGACTGCTTAAATTATTTTACGTGTACGAGTACGTGGTGACCAGGGGGTGGAAAATGTGGACATTGCATGATGCATGTTCTTAGAATAGAGAGGCTGTGGTGTGATGTGTGGTCAGCTGTTACCTGTAGATACTGTGATGTTCTACATACAATGGAAGAACAACAACTGATTGACCACTTAGACAAGATGCACCTCCTTTGTGTGCATTATGTGTTTCTCCCACGGCTGAAGTCTGACCTGCAGTGCTTCCTGGATAGCTGGAATAAGCATCCTATCAGAACTGAATGAAACCTCTCTCCAGAGCAGCTGTGGCAAATTGGGATGCTCCAAACACCTGTGGCTGAGCCAGATGTAGAGGTACACTTGAATTAATTTGCAAAGCACTGTAATCTCTGTAAGTTCTGTCTTATAAACGTTTCCACTAAAATTGTCCCCTTTGATGCTATAAAACCTTGCCAACATCAGTCATGTATCATGTATGAAAATGATGATTGTCTAAGGTAGTCCAGACACTATGTGGAATAGGCAAGGAGCCACGACCAACCCTCAGGATGGTTTCTGCTTCCTTTTTTCCCACTAGTATTTTCTGTTAGCCTAAACTTTGGGTCATCACAAGTTGATAATGAGCACAACCAATTTGGTGCCTGTTTACTCTCAGACTCTCAGGGGAGCGAAACCCCCTGCTAGCAAAATCATGTAAATTCAAATATTAAGCTGCAGTTATGCATTAACTGCATAAATAGTCATATAAGTGTGAAATTTGGCAGGAAGTATCTTGAAAAAAGGGGGAAGGTAGGAAAATATTGGTCCTATTTACTTGACTGGAGTCATAAATTGTGTAGCTAATAACTACAAATGTATAGCAAAAGACAAATTTTAACAGTGACAAATATTCTACATTAACATTAAGAAGACATGAACATGTGTAAACGTACTCTTAACTTTTAACACTGCACAACAAAACTAATCAAAGTTATGAATTCTTTTCTTACACCTTAACATTATTTTAGCGAACACCACATAATGAAAACATTTTGGGTAATGCAAATATCCTTTAAGACAGCATTTGATTGCTGTTGCCATATTTTTCTTGAATTCAAAGTAATTCACATAATGTGCAGTGGGAAATGTGATGGTGTGTGTGCATGCGCTAACACGTGGATAACAAATTTTGTGGTTTGGCTTCCGTTCCACACGTGTGGTAGAAGTTGACAGTGATCTTAAAAGTTTCTCTCTCTGAAAAAAGTAGGTGCCTGTGTGCTGTCCAGTCAACCATTGCATCACTTCTGGGAGAGAAAGTGCATCCTCATCCTCAGCAGTTCCATCTGGGGAAATTCAAAATGAGACAATGTCAAAATAGCTGAATACAATTGGACAAAACCAGACAAAGATGTGATATTACTTTGCAGCATCTATTTTGGGTCAAAGTTACAAGATCCTGCTCATAATTACTATTATCAAGTGGAAAAGGTTATATTTTCTTAAGTAATTTGTGTGCATGCTTCAGTATTAAAATATGATTTTATTAGAAAGGCTTCAAATGTTTTCAGTATTTCATTATTCAAAGCTTCAGCAATTAGTTGAAGTGGTTGACAGAGTAATAGTTATAAGAGTAGTTCTGTACTAGTGACAGTAATTGTAGTAGTAGCAAGAAAAACTAATACTAATACTGTGGCAGTAGTAGGAGTTGTAACAGTAGTACTGGAAGTAGTAGGCATTGATTGGTTAAACAGTTCAAAACCATAGGATTGCAAAATTTAGGTAGAATAAGAATGCATAAGCATAAACTGTGAACCAAGCACAGTAATTAAACAATTAAAAAAATAAGTAAATAATAGTGTGAGTGTTTTGCTAATGCACACTTACACTCCCCCTCCCCAACTCCAAGGATTGTCTTATACTGTATTACACAATTATACAAATGATTATTTGTATAAGTCTCTACAAAGACAATTTCTGCTTAGGGTGTAAAAAACACTTATCCTCAAGCTCTTGCGTGCTTCTGTGTACAGCTTTTGCTCATCGTTGGGGTGATTGCCAGACACATAGAAAGAGAGTAAGTGAAAGACAGACTGACAGAAAGGCAGAGAGTGACTGACAGACAGACAGATAGACACACAGTGACACAGAGTAAGTTACAGACAGACAGACAGTGAAACAGAGAAAGGGACAGACAGATATACAGACAGTGACACAGAATAAGTTACAGACAAACAGACAGAAAGAGAGTAGGTGACTTGCAGACAGACAGAAAGAGAGTAAGTGAAAGACAGACAGACAGTGACACAGAGAAAGTGACAGACAGACAGATAGACAGACAGTGACACAGAGTAAGTTACAGACAGAAAGACAGACAAACACACAGACAGAGAGTAAGTGACGGACAGACAGATAGACAGACAGTGACACAGAGTAAGTTACAGACAAACAGACAGACAGATAGACAGACAGACAGACAGACAGGAAAGACAGACAGAGAGTAGGTGATTGCCAGACAGACAGGCAGACAGTGACACAGAGAAAGTGACAGACAGGTAGAGAGAAAGACACAGAGAAAGTGACAGACAGACAGAGAGTAAGTGATTGCCAGACAGACAGACAGACAGAAAGACAGACTGAGTAAGTGACAGACAGACAGATAGAAAGAGACAGACAGAGTAAGTTACAGACAGATAGACAGACAAACACACAGACAAACAGATAGACAGACAGACAGAGAGTAGGTGACTTGACTAGAAAGAAAGAGTACGTGACAGACAGACAGATAGACCGAGTAAGTAACAGACAGACAGAAAGAGAGTAAGTGAAAGACAGACAGAAAGACAGACAGACACAGAGTAAGTGACAGATAGACAAATAGACAGATAGTGACACAGAGTAAGTTACGGACAGATAGAAAGACAAACACACACAGAAAGACAGACAGACTGAGAGTAAGTGATTGACAGACAGACAGACAGACAGACAGACAGAAAGACAGACAGAGAGTAGGTGACTTATAGACAGATAGAAAGACAGAGTAAGTGACAGACAGACAGACAGAGTGACAGAAAGAGAGTAAGTGGCAGACAGACAGAAAGAGAGTAAGTGAAAGACAGACTGACAGACAGACAGACAGAGAGTAAGTGACAGACAGGCAGACAGACAGAGAGTAAGTGATTGAGAGATGGACCGACGGACAGAAAGACAGACAGCGAGTAGGTGACTTATAGACAGACAGAGAGACGGAGAGTAAGTGACAGAGTAAGTGACAGAGAGACAGACAGACAGTAAGTGACAGACAGACAGACAGAAAGAGAGTAAGTGAAATACTGACAGTCAGACAGAGAATAAGTCACTGACAGACAGCGATAGAAAGACAGACTGACAGACAGACAGAGAGTAAGTGACAGACAGAAAGACAGAAAGACAGACAGAGAGTAGGTGACTGACAGACAAACAGACCGAGTAAGTGACAGATAGACAGAGAGTAAGTGATAGACACATAGACAGACATAGAGTAAGTGAAAGACAGACAGACAGAGACTAAGTGACAGAAAGTCAGACAGACAGACAGAAAGACAGACAGACAGACAGTAAGTGACAGACAGACAGACAGATAGACAGACAGTGACACAGAATAAGTGACAGACAGATAGGCATACCTGTACAAACACACAGACAGATAGACAGAAAGAGAGTAAGTGACAGACAGAACGAGAGTAAGAGCTTGACAGACAGACAGACAGACAGACAGACAGACAGACAGACCGAGAAAGTGAAAGAGAGACAGACAGTGACACAGAATAAGTTACAGACAGACAGACAGGCAGAGAGTAGGTGACTTGCAGACAGACAGAAAGAGAGTAAGTGAAAGACAGACAGACAGTGACACAGAGAAAGTGACAGACAGAAAGAGAGTAAGTGATTGACAGACAGACAGTGACACAGAGTAAGTGACAGACAGACAGATAGACAGACAGTGACACAGAGTAAGTTACAGACAAACAGACAGACAGATAGACAGACAGACAGACAGGAAAGACAGACAGAGAGTAGGTGATTGCCAGACAGACAGGCAGACAGTGACACAGAGAAAGTGACAGACAGGTAGAGAGAAAGACACAGAGTAAGTGACAGACAGACAGAGAGTAAGTGATTGCCAGACAGACAGACAGAAAGACAGACTGAGTAAGTGACAGACAGACAGATAGAAAGAGACAGACAGAGTAAGTGACAGACAGAGAGACAGACAGTGACACAGAGTAAGTTACAGACAGATAGACAGACAAACACACAGACAAACAAATAGACAGACAGACAGAGAGTAGGTGACTTGACTAGAAAGAAAGAGTACGTGACAGACAGACAGATAGACCGAGTAAGTAACAGACAGACAGAAAGAGAGTAAGTGAAAGACAGACAGAAAGACAGACAGACACAGAGTAAGTTACGGACAGATAGAAAGACAAACACACACAGAAAGACAGACAGACTGAGAGTAAGTGATTGACAGCCAGACAGACAGACAGACAGACAGACAGACAGACAGACAGAAAGACAGACAGAGAGTAGGTGACTTATAGACAGATAGAAAGACAGAATAAGTGACAGACAGACAGACAGAGTGACAGAAAGAGAGTAAGTGGCAGACAGACAGAAAGAGAGTAAGTGAAAGACAGACTGACAGACAGACAGACAGACAGACAGAGAGTAAGTGACAGACAGGCAGACAGACAGAGAGTAAGTGATTGAGAGATGGACCGACGGACAGAAAGACAGACAGCGAGTAGGTGACTTATAGACAGAGAGACGGAGAGTAAGTGACAGACAGAGTAAGTGACAGAGAGACAGACAGACAGACAGTAAGTGACAGACAGACAGACAGACAGAAAGAGAGTAAGTGAAATACTGACAGTCAGACAGAGAATAAGTCACTGACAGACAGCGATAGAAAGACAGACTGACAGACAGACAGAGAGTAGGTGACTGACAGACAAACAGACCGAGTAAGTGACAGATAGACAGAGAGTAAGTGATAGACACATAGACAGACATAGAGTAAGTGAAAGACAGACAGACAGAGACTAAGTGACAGAAAGTCAGACAGACAGACAGAAAGACAGACAGACAGACAGTAAGTGACAGACAGACAGACAGATAGACAGACAGTGACACAGAATAAGTGACAGACGGATAGGCATACCTGTACAAACACACAGACAGATAGACAGACAGAGAGTAAGTGACAGACAGAACGAGAGTAAGAGCTTGACAGACAGATAGACAGACAGACAGACAGACAGACAGACAGACCGAGAAAGTGAAAGAGAGACAGACAGTGACACAGAGTAAGTGACAGACAGACAGACAGACAGAAAGACAGACAGAGAGTAGGTGACTGACAGACAAACAGACCGAGTAAGTGACAGATAGACAGAGAGTAAGTGATAGACACATAGACAGACATAGAGTAAGTGAAAGACAGACAGACAGAGACTAAGAGACAGGAAGTCAGACAGACAGACAGAAAGACAGACAGACAGACAGTAAGTGACAGACAGACAGACAGATAGACAGATAGACAGACAGTGACACAGAATAAGTGACAGGCGGATAGGCATACCTGTACAAACACACAGACAGATAGACAGACAGAGAGTAAGTGACAGACAGAACGAGAGTAAGAGCTTGACAGACAGATAGACAGACAGACAGACAGACTGAGAAAGTGAAAGAGAGACAGACAGTGACACAGAGTAAGTGACAGACAGAAAGACAGACAGAGACTAGGTGATTGATCTATAGACAGACAAACAGACAGACAGACAGAGAGTAAGTGACAGACAGAGAGAAAGAGAGTAAGTGATTGATCTACAGACAGACAGCCAGGCAGACAGACAGGCCGAGTAAGTGACAGATAGAGAGTAAGTGACAGACAGACAAATAGACAGAGAGTAAGTGACAGACAGACAGACTGACAGACAACCACACAGACAGACAGACAGAGAGTAGGTGACTTGAAGACAGACAGAAAGACAGAGTACGTGACAGACAGAAAGAGACAGTGACACAAAGAAAGTAACAGACAAACAGAGCGTAGGTGATTGACAGACAGACAGTGACACAGAGTAAGTTACAGACATATAGACAGAGAGTAAGTAATTGACGGACAGAAAAACAGACACAAAGACAGAGAGAGAGTAGGTGACTTGAAGACAGACAGAAAAAAAAAAGTAAGTGACAGACAGACAAAGAGACAGTGACACAGAGTAAGTTACAGACAGAGAGTAGGTGACTTGCAGAAAGACAGAAAGAAAGAGTAAGTGACAGACAGACAGATAGACAGAGTAAGTTACAGACAGACAGAAAGAGAGTAAGTGAAAGACAGACAGACAGATAGACAGACAGAGAGTAAGTGACAGAAAGACAGAGTAACTGACAGACAGTGACAGAGTAAGTGACAGATAGACAAATAGACAGATAGTGACACAGAGTAAGTTACGGACAGATAGAAAGACAAACACACACAGAAAGACAGACAGACTGAGAGTAAGTGATTGACAGACAGACAGACAGAAAGACAGACAGAGAGTAGGTGACTTATAGACAGATAGAAAGACAGAGTAAGTGACAGACAGACAGACAGAGTGACAGAAAGAGAGTAAGTGGCAGACAGACAGAAAGAGAGTAAGTGAAAGACAAACTGACAGACAGACAGACAGACAGAGAGTAAGTGATTGAGAGATGGACAGACAGAAAGACAGACAGAGAGTAGGTGACTTATAGACAGATAGAAAGACAGAGTAAGTGACAGAGAGACAGACAGACAGACAGTAAGTGACAGACAGACAGACAGAAAGAGAGTAAGTGAAATACTGACAGTCAGACAGAGAATAAGTCACTGACAGACAGCGATAGAAAGACAGACTGACAGACAGACAGAGACTAAGTAACAGACAGAAAGACAGAAAGACAGACAGAGAGTAGGTGACTGACAGACAAACAGACCGAGTAAGTGACAGATAGACAGAGAGTAAGTGATAGACACATACACAGACATAGAGTAAGTGAAAAACAGACAGACAGAGACTAAGTGACAGAAAGTCAGACAGACAGACAGAAAGACAGACAGACAGACAGTAAGTGACAGACAGACAGACAGATAGACAGACAGTGACACAGAATAAGTGACAGACAGATAGGCATACCTGTACAAACACACAGACAGATAGACAGAAAGAGAGTAAGTGACAGACAGAACGAGAGTAAGAGCTTGACAGACAGACAGACAGACAGACAGACAGACAGACAGACAGACCGAGAAAGTGAAAGAGAGACAGACAGTGACACAGAATAAGTTACAGACAGACAGACAGGCAGAGAGTAGGTGACTTGCAGACAGACAGAAAGAGAGTAAGTGAAAGACAGACAGACAGTGACACAGAGAAAGTGACAGACAGAAAGAGAGTAAGTGATTGACAGACAGACAGTGACACAGAGTAAGTGACAGACAGACAGATAGACAGACAGTGACACAGAGTAAGTTACAGACAAACAGACAGACAGATAGACAGACAGACAGACAGGAAAGACAGACAGAGAGTAGGTGATTGCCAGACAGACAGGCAGACAGTGACACAGAGAAAGTGACAGACAGGTAGAGAGAAAGACACAGAGTAAGTGACAGACAGACAGAGAGTAAGTGATTGCCAGACAGACAGACAGAAAGACAGACTGAGTAAGTGACAGACAGACAGATAGAAAGAGACAGACAGAGTAAGTGACAGACAGAGAGACAGACAGTGACACAGAGTAAGTTACAGACAGATAGACAGACAAACACACAGACAAACAAATAGACAGACAGACAGAGAGTAGGTGACTTGACTAGAAAGAAAGAGTACGTGACAGACAGACAGATAGACCGAGTAAGTAACAGACAGACAGAAAGAGAGTAAGTGAAAGACAGACAGAAAGACAGACAGACACAGAGTAAGTTACGGACAGATAGAAAGACAAACACACACAGAAAGACAGACAGACTGAGAGTAAGTGATTGACAGCCAGACAGACAGACAGACAGACAGACAGACAGACAGAAAGACAGACAGAGAGTAGGTGACTTATAGACAGATAGAAAGACAGAATAAGTGACAGACAGACAGACAGAGTGACAGAAAGAGAGTAAGTGGCAGACAGACAGAAAGAGAGTAAGTGAAAGACAGACTGACAGACAGACAGACAGACAGACAGAGAGTAAGTGACAGACAGGCAGACAGACAGAGAGTAAGTGATTGAGAGATGGACCGGCGGACAGAAAGACAGACAGCGAGTAGGTGACTTATAGACAGAGAGACGGAGAGTAAGTGACAGACAGAGTAAGTGACAGAGAGACAGACAGACAGACAGTAAGTGACAGACAGACAGACAGACAGAAAGAGAGTAAGTGAAATACTGACAGTCAGACAGAGAATAAGTCACTGACAGACAGCGATAGAAAGACAGACTGACAGACAGACAGAGAGTAGGTGACTGACAGACAAACAGACCGAGTAAGTGACAGATAGACAGAGAGTAAGTGATAGACACATAGACAGACATAGAGTAAGTGAAAGACAGACAGACAGAGACTAAGTGACAGAAAGTCAGACAGACAGACAGAAAGACAGACAGACAGACAGTAAGTGACAGACAGACAGACAGATAGACAGACAGTGACACAGAATAAGTGACAGACGGATAGGCATACCTGTACAAACACACAGACAGATAGACAGACAGAGAGTAAGTGACAGACAGAACGAGAGTAAGAGCTTGACAGACAGATAGACAGACAGACAGACAGACAGACAGACAGACAGACTGAGAAAGTGAAAGAGAGACAGACAGTGACACAGAGTAAGTGACAGACAGACAGACAGACAGAAAGACAGACAGAGAGTAGGTGACTGACAGACAAACAGACCGAGTAAGTGACAGATAGACAGAGAGTAAGTGATAGACACATAGACAGACATAGAGTAAGTGAAAGACAGACAGACAGAGACTAAGAGACAGGAAGTCAGACAGACAGACAGAAAGACAGACAGACAGACAGTAAGTGACAGACAGACAGACAGATAGACAGATAGACAGACAGTGACACAGAATAAGTGACAGACGGATAGGCATACCTGTACAAACACACAGACAGATAGACAGACAGAGAGTAAGTGACAGACAGAACGAGAGTAAGAGCTTGACAGACAGATAGACAGACAGACAGACAGACTGAGAAAGTGAAAGAGAGACAGACAGTGACACAGAGTAAGTGACAGACAGAAAGACAGACAGAGACTAGGTGATTGATCTATAGACAGACAAACAGACAGACAGACAGAGAGTAAGTGACAGACAGAGAGAAAGAGAGTAAGTGATTGATCTACAGACAGACAGCCAGGCAGACAGACAGGCCGAGTAAGTGACAGATAGAGAGTAAGTGACAGACAGACAAATAGACAGAGAGTAAGTGACAGACAGACAGACTGACAGACAACCACACAGACAGACAGACAGAGAGTAGGTGACTTGAAGACAGACAGAAAGACAGAGTACGTGACAGACAGAAAGAGACAGTGACACAAAGAAAGTAACAGACAAACAGAGCGTAGGTGATTGACAGACAGACAGTGACACAGAGTAAGTTACAGACATATAGACAGAGAGTAAGTAATTGACGGACAGAAAAACAGACACAAAGACAGAGAGAGAGTAGGTGACTTGAAGACAGACAGAAAAAAAAAAGTAAGTGACAGACAGACAAAGAGACAGTGACACAGAGTAAGTTACAGACAGAGAGTAGGTAGGTGACTTGCAGAAAGACAGAAAGAAAGAGTAAGTGACAGACAGACAGATAGACAGAGTAAGTTACAGACAGACAGAAAGAGAGTAAGTGAAAGACAGACAGACAGATAGACAGACAGAGAGTAAGTGACAGAAAGACAGAGTAACTGACAGACAGTGACAGAGTAAGTGACAGATAGACAAATAGACAGATAGTGACACAGAGTAAGTTACGGACAGATAGAAAGACAAACACACACAGAAAGACAGACAGACTGAGAGTAAGTGATTGACAGACAGACAGACAGAAAGACAGACAGAGAGTAGGTGACTTATAGACAGATAGAAAGACAGAGTAAGTGACAGACAGACAGACAGAGTGACAGAAAGAGAGTAAGTGGCAGACAGACAGAAAGAGAGTAAGTGAAAGACAAACTGACAGACAGACAGACAGACAGAGAGTAAGTGATTGAGAGATGGACAGACAGAAAGACAGACAGAGAGTAGGTGACTTATAGACAGATAGAAAGACAGAGTAAGTGACAGAGAGACAGACAGACAGACAGTAAGTGACAGACAGACAGACAGAAAGAGAGTAAGTGAAATACTGACAGTCAGACAGAGAATAAGTCACTGACAGACAGCGATAGAAAGACAGACTGACAGACAGACAGAGACTAAGTAACAGACAGAAAGACAGAAAGACAGACAGAGAGTAGGTGACTGACAGACAAACAGACCGAGTAAGTGACAGATAGACAGAGAGTAAGTGATAGACACATACACAGACATAGAGTAAGTGAAAAACAGACAGACAGAGACTAAGTGACAGAAAGTCAGACAGACAGACAGACAGTAAGTGACAGACAGACAGACAGTGACACAGAGTAAGTTACAGACAGATAGACAGAGTAAGTAATTGACGGACAGAAAAACAGACAGAAAGACAGAGAGAGAGTAGGTCACTTGCAGACAGACAAAAAGAAAGAGTAAGTGACAGACAGACAAACAGACAGTGACACAGAATAAGACAGACAGACAAAGAGTAAGTTATTGACAGACAGACCGACAGACAGACAGACAGACACAGAGTAGGTGACTTGCAGACAGAAAGAAAGAAAGAGTAAGTGACAGCCAGGCAGACAGACAGGCCGAGTAAGTGACAGATAGAGAGAAAGTGACAGACAGATAGACCGAGTAAGTGACAGACAGAGAATAAGTGACAGAAAGACAATGAGAAAGTGACAGAGAGACAGACAGACAGTAAGTGACAGACAGACAGACAGAAAGAGAGTAAGTGAAATACTGACAGTCAGACAGAGAATAAGTCACTGACAGAGAGCGATAGAAAGACAGACAGACAGACAGTGACACAGAGTAAGTGACAGATAGAGCGTAAGTGGCAGACAGACAGAAAGAGTTAGTGAAAGACAGACAGACAGACAGAGAGTAAGTGACAGAGACAGACAGAGAGTAAGTGTTTGATAGACAGACAGAAAGACAGAGTAAGTGACAGACAGAGAGTAAGTGACAGACAGAGAGTAAATGAAAGACAGACAGACAGCAAATAAGTCACTGACAGACAGTGAGCAAAAGAAAGACAGACAGAGTAAGTGACAGACAGACAGACAGACAGACAGACAGTGACAGAGTAAGTGACAGTTATACAGAGAGCAAGTGGAAGACAGAGACAGACAGTAAGTGACTGACAGACAGAAAGACAGACAGACAGATCGAGAGTAGGTGATAGAAAGAGAGAGTAAGTGACATTGAGACAGACAGACAGACAGTAAGTGACAGACAGACAGACAGACAGAGAGACAGACAGAGAGCAGGTGACTGACAGAGAAAGTGACAGACAGACAGGCCGAGTAAGTGACAGACAGAGAAAAAGACAGAGAATAAGTGACAGAAAGACAAATAGAAAATGAGAGAGACAGACAGACAGTAAGTGATAGACAAACAACCAGACAGAAAGTAAGTGACAGACAGATAGACAGACAGTAAATGATTGACAGACAGATGGGCAGACCGAGTAAGTGACAGACAGACAGAGAGACAGACAGTCTCGAGTCTGCTGAGACCTTGACCAGCCTGGTTATCCTGAGACACTTTATGTGTCGCAATAGGCCAGCGCTACAGGTCTGGAAATACATCATATTGAAGCTGATCATTTCATTAGGCCATCAGATGAATACATTTCATCTGAGAGAGGGTAATTGCGACCAGAGGGCCTAAAGAATGGAGATTACCATACCTTCTCACTTTACAAAAATGTACCTCATGGTTTAAAAACATCTTTATCCAGTGGTGTGGGTGGAGGGCTCTGCAAAGTTTGTTTAGTAAAGTTGACAAAGCTATCAAAAGAGACATAGTCAATGCTTCTTGTGAAAATATTAGAAAACGGCTTGTTTTTGACAATATCTATCATCTGGTGTGCAATCAGGCCTTCTACCCTCCATGTGTAGGCCGAAAATCATCAGACACGCCAACTTCTAGTAACAAATGGTAGGGCGTATATGTGTGTATTATCTATTTGGCCTGGGTACCTATCGGAACTGCCACCTCTCAAGACTGGTCTTGAGTCCACTTTTTGAAGGTCTCAGTCTTGTCTCGGAGTCGACCACATTTTTACTCGGTCTTGTCTTGGTCTCATACAAAGAAGACTCAGGACTTTCTTTCAAGACCATTGCATTGTCTGATTTACTTCTTTTAAGAGGTAGAAACCTTGGGCAGAACCAAACTCAAAGGTGGGCAGCCATCTGCCGCTACCATGTTGGGTTGAGAGAGAGAGAGACAGACAGAGAGAGAGAGAGAGAGTAGCAGTTGTCGAACATAGGGCAGCAGATGGCCCACAATCACTCATAGCTACAAATATGATGCTCCGGGCGAGTTCTTAAAAATTTAAAACCAGTTCCTATTCAGAACAAAGTTTCGGGGGGCATTCCTAGGAACTGTAAGCCTTATCTTGACCTAAATCACTGTCTGTCCTGGTTATGAAGGTGTCTCTGGATGAGCTTTGTAAGAAGGCAGTGGAGCAGAACCTGACATCAGGCCAGGTCTCCCAGCTGCTGCTGAACAGAGCCACAGTGCTGGCTTCCTCCTATGACACGGCCTGGAAGAAAGTGGACCTGCTGAGGAGGTTGGACACCAACCTGGAGGCCATCAAGGCCAGCCTGCAGAGGAGCCAGCTTCACACTGCCATGTTTCAGGTACAGACCTGTGTGGATGCTTCTGATAAGCTACATTCATATCCTGTTCCAAGATTGTGGTGACATTAAAAGCAGTAACATGTTTAACTTTACCAACATTGGAAATATTGCTTGCTTGTAGTATGTAGAGTTAGTATTGACTGGATTATAAGGTTCATTTTTATATCTGTTATCATGGACGACCAAAATTTGTCTAATTTTAGGGATCCAGACTTGGCAGCTCTGGAGGCAGAAATACTTGCTGAAAGCGACAGAAAGAGAGAAGAGAGAGAAGAGAAAGCACAAAAGGGAGAGAGAAGATGTCGAGTTAGTAATATGCATTAATGGGGAGAGGAGGAGAGAGGAGGTCAGTGCATCATGGGAAGTCTCCCAGCAGTCTAGGCCTATAGCAGCATAACTAAGGGATGGTTCAGAACTAGTTTTTTGGCATCATTTTGACACAGCCTGATGTCCTTTGCAATGTTCTGTAGGTGAAAGAAGGCAGTCCTTCAAGTTTGTTTCATGTGGGAGTGAAAAGATAACTCCAAGGTTCCAAGGCTTGATCGATAGATATAATTGGGTATCATCCGCATAACAATGAAAGTTTATGGAGTGTTTCCTAATAATATTGCCTAAAGGAAGCATATATAAGGTGCATAGAATCGGTCCAAGCACAGAACCTTGTGGAACTCTGTGACTAACTTTGGTGTGCACGGAGGACTCACCGTTAACATGTACAAACTGAGATCGATCTGTAGATGAGTGATGAGTAATAAAATGATGAGTAGTACTCTGCTCTGGCATTGCGGAGGGCTTTGCTATATGTTTTAAGACTATCTTGCCAGGCTAAACGAGATTCTTCTAGCTTGTTGGAACACTATTTCCATTCAAGTTTTCATGATGTTTGCTTTAATTTGCGGGTTTAGGGGTCATACCATAGAGCTAACCTTCTTTGTTTCATTATCTTCTTTTTTAGAGGGGCGATAGAATCGAGTGTCATTCGCAGTGACCTGCAGCACTATCAACAAGATGGTCAATTTGGGAGTGGCTGAAATTAGCATAGGATAGTCCTCTGTTAAACTGAGACATAGCACCGAATGAAATGCAGATAGACTCGCTTCCTTAAATTTAGCTACAGCACTATCAGATAGACATCTAGAGTAGGAGTTTTTGCCTTAATGGCGTGCAGTCCAGTAATAGGACTTCAAAAGTTATTAAATAATGGTCCGATAATGAAGGATTGACCATGTCAAACTTTTATCTGCGCTTTGAAAAGAAGTATAAAGAAAGGTGAGCTAAGTGTAAGTGATGCTAGCAAAGCTAGCTAGCTAATGTTAGCAATCTGCCTCTGCACCAAAACTCTTCAGAAATCTCTTCACCCCTCACCCAAAGAGATTTAGCGAATATTAGCTATAGATATTAACTATCTACCGTCAAACTTCAATTAAAGGCCAAGCCCAAATTAGACTCCAATCTATTTTAATGGCTGGCTGTGGCTACACGTTTTGACAAATAAATGCAGGTCTCAATTAGATGGTGGATCTGGTTTTAATAGAAGTTCTTTGGGTCGCCCGCTTCAGCTAGTTCAAAGTTACTTATATCGCGCATACAAATATAAATCTTTAAACTTTTGTCAATATGGACATGCTACACATCGTTGGATCGGTTATATTCTCCACAATCGTTCAGTTCATTTTACGGAAACCATGAGCACCAAAGTATAATTCATTCAGATTTACCAGCATGGTAAAGAAGAGAGACGAAAAAAAGTGGTGACTCCCTACGTTACCTTTGAAGTGGTCATAAAGTCTGAATATGTAACGCTAGCTAATGCAGTGTTGACTGTGAGAAATTGAGGGGACAGGGCATGTGGGGACAAATTGTTGTTCCTAAGTTTCATTTTTGCTTGGTCTTGGTCTTGACTGGGTCTTGCCCTGCCTTGGTCTTGGTCTTGACTTGGCCTTGTCTCAGTCTTGATACACTCCGGTCTTGGACATGACTTGGTCTCGGTTTAGGTGGTCTTGGCTACAACACTGCCTCACTGTCAAAAAACCTTTTTCTTACCGTCTGCGCTTATATCTGTCCAGCACCAAACAGGAAGCAGCAAACTGGGTAGAAACTCCTCAAATACCGTCACACACACGATAGGCGATGAATTAACAGTGTTATGAGTCAGTGTTTGGTTCAGCGTGTATCTGATCCACCAACCAGCAGTTATTTAGTGAGAAATCTTAATTTTTGAAACAGTGCACCTCTCATTCCCATGGTCTTCACCCACTAACATAGCTCAGCAAAACAACGGAGTCTGGTAAGTTGAGGCTACAAAATCCAAAATGTAAAGTTTGTGCAGAAATACAGTTTATTTTTAAGGATTATATTGATGCCAAATTGACAAGAAGACTGTCTACATAGGACGCGTTTTATCTTGTGTTTCTAGAGTTGTGTTTTTCCGAGTACGTAAGGAATTGTTAATGTGTCATATTTCTTAAAGGGAGTTTGGCTTAATATTTTCCCTGGAGAGCGAGGGAGTTTAATTCAAACTGCTAATACTGTATGTATATTTTGTAACGTTTTATCACCACTACAGAAATACTAGGTAACTGCTCAAGAATGATAAGGTTGTTTGACATTGACTGCGGTTAGTTATTGGTTTGATTAATGGTTTATAGTCTAACATGTGGTTGTATTGATTACTGATGGTGGCTGATCAGGCTAATTATCAGCTAATTGTACTCAGTTTCTAATGGCAGTATGCAGTAAATGGTTGCCTGTTGTGTTTATAAACTACTTTCCTAATGCAACATGCTGTGCTTGATTCAGTGTACAGTTTTAATAAATTCAGTACTGTTTTTCAATACACTGACTCCTAACTGTTGATTGTATATGGTTTTGTCTTCATACAATGTAATTATCACATAGGCCTACTGAAAATAAACGATCTGAGAGCCCAATGTGATCGATCCACTTTATTTTCGGATGCACATTTTTTCAGAAGCTCTCTGTTATGTATTTTATTTTTAAATGCAGCCCTCAGTATACTTGAAATGAGAAAATTCACTATTACAGTACTTAACATCTGTGTATAATGGAATATTAGTTTCTTCCATGTTGTTTTATATACTCATTCACACCTCAGATCAACAGTATTCATTTTTCTATGCTTTGAAGCAGTAATACTGGAGGCCAAGCAATCGGCCCATTCCGAACAGGCATGTTTTGAACGGGCACTGCACTAGTAAGAACAAACAATAATGTGGTAGTAGGTAATGTCTTTGGCAAGTTATGTAAGAAAAAAAAAATCACCAAATTTATGTGTGGAAAAGTCAGTCTTACCTACTGACTCTTCAGCGCAGTGCCCACCAAAAAACAGCATCCATCTTTGCCAGTGAGAGCTGGGTAGGTCCAGCTGTATACTGACGGTGATTTCAAGGCAAAAAAATTGAACTCTGAATGTCTATGTTGCTTTTCACAATGCACAGTGGGTCAGGACCTCTCTCACAACACAATCTTACGGCATTCATGAGACTGTAAAGACAGGGACGCTTAGTTGGTGGAGCCAAGTGAAAACTGGGTATTGTGCCCACATCTTTGCAGACCTGCTCCACAAAAATCCCAGATCAAGCACTCAACGGGTGGACCATGTTCCAAGCTGAAGGAGTGCAAGACTCCGGTGGGGTGAGGGGAGGAATGCTGAATCAGCATTCACACAAATAATAATACGCAGAATAAATACTAGTACTGTGCCCTGTGCTTCATACATCAGGCACATTGATAAAGAGAAAAATACAAGAACAATAGTTCATACAATAGTATTTAAAACTCCACATTTCATACATAGAGTATTATTCAACTTTTAAGGTCTGAATGGAATCAACATTCACACTAAACATGATAGTGTGAATGCTGCTGAATCAGAATTAACACTATTAAGTGGATAGTTTTATTTAAGTTAGTGTGCCTCATGTGCAAAGAACAAGGCACACTAACTTAAATAAAACTATCCACTTAAATGCAGTATCAACTTTTAAATTAGCCTATGCCGTACCAATTGTCTGACATGCAACATTGCATAGGTCACTGATGAAACAAATTGCATTATGTTATAAACAGACCCAAGGCAGCTGCTTTACAATTATCTTATCGTATTTTGTTTTATTGTATATTTTATTGTAATATTTACCATGAGTGCTGACCTGCAGAACAGACCTGTTACTGAATGAAGAAAAGATTAGAAAATGTACCATTTATAAACACATTGTCTTATACATTAATACATTTTCTGTTCCGTTTTACTTGTGTAACTAACCTGTAAGATTGAATTATGACATATTTAAAAATGACACTCATGAAAAACATTTCCTACCCATGTAATTTAGCCTAATGGGAACAACTGAGACGGTCACCTCTCTTTGCAAGACCATCAAAGTCTGGCTTATCCATCAGCCGTGATCTGTAATATGACTTCTTGTAGTTCATCACAGAAAAAGTTTGTTCACACATATATGGAGTCAAACAAAACAAGCGTCTGCTTGTGTATGCCTGCTCAGGTTGGGAAACAGTTTCCTTCAGTGAGCAATATAAGTTGTCCAGTGTGGATGGAGTGAACCTTTGCTTGAAAAGCAGCACTGGATGTTAATCAGTTCTAGTTTTCACATTTGGGGGATGCTTTCTTGCTGTCAAATGAAAGGGGAGAGGACACTTGGTCCAGTTCAATTTCAATCTTAGAAAAATCAGAGAAACGCCTGTTTAACTCAGTGTGGTCAGAGTAGTGGGGTATCTGTCGGTGTGGCACATCCAGGGTAGCCAGCGTTGGGAAATGTGTGAAGTACTTGTTTGTCATTTGCTGGGAAAACAGGGTAACCGCTTACGTTATTAGTGGTCACTTGAGGATAGTGAGCAAGAGTCAACTTGATGCCTTTAGTCCAATCTAAATTTAGACAGTGCCCTCTGTTGGAATATAGTTAAATAATAGTACAGACTCATTGTAGTCATTCGCATTGTTTTCCCTTTTGCGGGCCGGACTGAGATGGTTCACAGGCCATTTCCAACCCGGGGGCTGTATGTTGCCCATGTGTGGTGTAATAGATGACTTGTTTGCATGTTTCGGTCAAGTTACTACACAATCACATACCACTGGCACTACTACTGTAGGCTTCCTGTAGTATTTTAAGTTTTTAAAGAGTTGTTAGAGGTTTTGTTCCTGCTACCCAAGCAGGCATTTGATTTTGTTCATGGAACTACAGTAGTAGTAAGATCAACCTATTGCAGACAAGCAGTTTGTGATAAATTCTCTAGCTGAACCAATAAGATTCACCAACAGAAAAACAAATTAAAAGCAACCAAAACATTCAGTTTCCAGTCAAATGTGAGGATTTGCTGCCTCTCCTAGTTCATGACTCGACAAATAGTTTTTCATAGCATACTGAAGGAATGGAAACCAAAGGCTCTCTGTGGAAGGAAGGAAAAGTTTAAAGGGACAGTTTACGCCAAATCAAAAACACATTTTTCCTCTTACCTGTAGTGGTATATTTATTATATTTATTCAAAAAAAATGCAGACATCTCTACAGCTGATATCTCCAAAAATCTGTAACTTGTACCAAAACAATCTAGATGGATAAACAAGCAAGCAACAGGTAAGAGGAAAAATATGTATTTTCAAGTACTCATGTGAAAACCTCAACCAAATCATGAGTAGAGTTAACAGTACACTTAATTAAGCAGGACATTTTGGTACTCTTTGCAACTGGCAACTTTGTAAGTTGCCATAATTGCCAATGTGAATCATCTTGATACAGCTACATTGAATTTTTTTTTATTTATTTATTTTTATAAATATAGAAACAGGGAGATCAAAGTGGGGGTAACCTTGGATCTGAAACAAGACAAACACTTCTGGCTGCCAACTTGTGTCATTTATAAGAAGGGCAAAACACAGTAACATTTGAAACAACTACCTGTACATATGCAACAGTTCCTTTTCTTAGCAATAAAAAAAGATTAAAAACACTGCAGACTGTTTTTACTTATCCCAACCATTTATTTTGGACAGATTTCAACTGAAGTGAAGTCTTACATAAAACTTCTGAAAAACAAACAAACAAAAAAATCGTAGGAGCATAAAACTGTAGGGCTGGAGGTTTGTTACCCTCAAATGTAAATACTTTTCATTATTTTTCTGTTGATTGGAATGGCCAGCACGTTCAGGGTTCCCATTCTGGGAACCCCCATTCGGATGAAGAAAGGGAGACGGGAGCAAGGAAGGAAAGGATACAGGGAACAAAGGGTAAGTGAAGGGAGCTGTGGGCATGTTTCCAGGTTTACATGGCGAACAGGATGAGGAATGCCACCATCAGACAGAAGAGACCCATGGCCTCAGACAGAGCAAAGCCCAGGATGGCATAGGAAAAGAGCTGCTGCTTCAGCGAGGGGTTCCTGTGGAGGACAACCAAACAAAGACAGGCATCTGTAAAACAGTGTTGCAGAATGGAAACTAGGCTTGGGCGGTATCAAGGTATTATGATATTTAGAAATCCCTAAGGTATGGTTTTCAATATCATCAAAAATACAGACGCTGCTCTTTCTATTAAACTGATACAGAGATGCTGTATTGAGGTTAGGGTTGAGTGATATGTAAAATTTTCCAATCGGCCACCATCAGCCCAACAACCGCCAATTACCCATATATTTGCTCAGGTGTGTGTGTGCATGGCTGCGCCCCCCACATAGTTTCAGCTGGGAGATGTGTGTAAGCGGTGAGTTCACTATGTTCCACAAGCTCTCATAGCTTTTCAAGTCTAATAAATAAACAAAATAAACTCACAAAACGTTAAGGAAATATTCTTACACTTATTTTCCTTATTAAAACAGAAAAATACAACCAGACAACTTCTGAAATCAAGTTTCTCTCTTTCGCCTAACTAAGACCAGCCTTGTTAACGCACTCAATAAAACACACTTCATTCAAAACTCGATAGAAAAAGTAAAATTCACCAAAACAATCTGTTAGTCTTTCCACTGTTCCAACAATCATCAACTGTGGTTTGGTTGAAAAAAACCCTTAATTCACTGAGTTACATGTGAAAATATTCTGGCTCTACACGCTGTTTTTCCCTGCTGCCTCTCTCTGCCGTTGCTGGCCTCTTTGTGCAACTTGGTTAGCTCACTGAACGAGAGTCTGTCGCTGAGCAGCGACTCTCACTCCTTCATCGGAGGCAGACCATTGCCAAATGCCAAAAATCGCCTTTAAAGAACAAACAAAAAAACCCCCAGCCCAATTGATTGCCGATATATTAGTCCAATCGCCCAACCCTAGAGGCTAGACCCTGACCGATTTATCGGTTAGCTGATATTCACGGCTGATACTGGCCTCAGTCACAGCTCTATTGAGCCATGTATTCCTATAGCTCTCAGTAGTACGACTTCATGAGCTTCTTTAATGATAAAATTTTAATTATTAGAGAAAAGATTAATCATGTCCTGCCCTCAACCAATACAGATTTATCTTCAAACACAGGAACCTTAGAAACAGCTGTAAAACCTGATATATGTTGACTGCTTTTCTCCTATCAACCTTCTTCAACGATTAATTATTCTAAGCCATCAACCTGTCACTTAGAACCTATTCCAACTAGGCTGCTTAAAGAAGTTTTACCCTTAGTTAGCACTTTACTGGATATGATCAATCTGTCTTTATTAACAGGTTATGTACCACAGTCTTAAAATAGCTGTAATTAAACCTCTTCTTAAAAAGCCTATTCTTGATCCAGGGGTTTTAGCCAACTATAGACCTATATCTAACCTTTCCTTTTTTTCTAAGATCCTTGAGAAAGCAGTCGCCAAGCAGTTGTGTCACTTTCTAAATAACAATAGTTTATTTGAGGATTTTCAGTCAGGATTTAGAGTGCATCATAGCACAGAGACAGCATTGGTGAAAATTACAAATGACCTTTAAATTGCGTCAGACAGTGGGCTTGTCTCTGTACTTGTCTTGTCTT
>NC_058062.1:22112061-22184561 GCF_020085105.1 Siniperca chuatsi | reverse complement strand
TCCTGAGCCAGCCACACCCACTGTGGCAGCACCAGCACCAATGAACTTGGCGGCAGTGTCGATGTCCCGGGAGACAGCGCTGGTCTGGAAGGAGCGGGTCAGGCCTGCAGACTGGCTGACTGGCAACAGGGCCTGGGAGAAGGAGAGAAACATACAGTAAATGCCACTACTGCATCAGCCAATAGCTGACATTTATGCCTTTTATGCATTTAATTTATCTAAATGTATCTACTGCATGTCAGCTATATAATACCTTGTACCACTGAGACATTTACAGTGAAATTTGAGGAAAACTAATGAAATTGTGAAATCTAAATCATTAAACAAGAAATACAATTTAATGTTAGAATGCTATAATGCATTAGTAAACCATCACATATGTTCATAAATATGTTCTATGTTGCTTAATACTGCAGAACCATTTTACACCATAAGGATATTTAGCCAGAATCTGCGTCAGATTGTGCCTTGTGCCGTTACCTCAGTTTGATGTAGACGGAATGACGATAATACTATATACAGTAAGATTTTGCTATACATTTATACTGAGGTAGCTATCACTATAACAGGCCAACTTGCAACAAATTACTATATCAGAATGTATATCAGCATTGTGTTCTACAGTGAGATTTTTATCAATATTGGCCAGCCTTATACACATCTCATTATTTGTCAGGTGTGTTGGCAAGAAGGCATATGCTACTTAAAGACAATTGGGTGCAGGATCATTGAAGGCCAACGACTGACCTGTTGCTCCAATGTAGCTTCAGGTCTGTTGAAGAGGGAGACTGAGACTGGCCGGACGAGGACTCTGGACCCCCCACGCAGCTACAGACAGACAAAAAATTAACTATAGTAGCGCACATCCACAATGTGTTACCCTTTCAATACATTTTCTATTGCAGAGACTAAACACAAAAGACCAAAACTACCCATTTCAAAGTTTTAGTTTTACTGTATACTTGTTAACTGAAACAAGTTTTTTAATTGTTGTGTAGTTTTTGTAAAAAAGGATCAGTGGCAATGTAAGGTATACAATGGGATAAAAAAAAAAATTATATAAAATTATACTTGATCAATATGATTAATACAGTTCAAATGACAAAATATCCACTGTTGCAACATCAAATTTTCAAGTTTCACACACCCCACAGGTAGTTTTAGATGCAGCTACATATACACACATTGCGAGATGATAGTAATTTGTCAATCTGTAGCAATTTTGCTATACTGTTTCTACCATGACATCTATCCCCTAATCTCTGGTTATAATTGGCCAATTGCAGACAATTTTGCAAAGCAGTGAGCAGGACTGATTGATGGCAAAATTTGATAGCATGTCTGCATTAATATCCATTTAGCCCACTCCTAGAACTACATTGTGACCAACTTATACTCTGCTGATGTTCTGCCTGTCCTACTGAACAGTGTCAGATGTAAATAATTTTGTCCTCCACAACACCTACATGACTGAGATGGCATTCATGCTGCAGGGTCAGCTGACATGGAAATGCCACTAACTGTGCAACGGTCATAAAGAGCATGGACCAAACATGGCTGTCATTAATAACTACTGTGTCCTGTGAAATAAGGACGGCAAAAAGCTCATGCAGCCATTAAACTCTGAATGTTTCATCCTTTGGAGTCATGTCACATAAATTCAAAATGTTGGGTTCCACAAGTTGGTTTATACTTTTCTTAATTGAAGTACATTCACAAGAAGAACAGCTGCATAACAGTTAAAAGCTTCACAATTAACTGCTGATGCTCATATCAGCAAGTCAACCAGTTTTCAAAGCTATAAACCTCAAACATCCCCCCAACAATTATACTTATAGAATATTATTCCCAAAAAGTTATACAGCTGACGTACCACAGCAGGAGAAGTGACAAACTTGGCGCAGGCATACATGGCTGGAAGCTGGAGAGAGGAAACATTTAACATCTGTAATCATTGTTCTCATGCACAGTCACTTCTGTTTAATCAAGCAGCAGATTCAGTGACCTGGTTAAAGGCTGTTGCAGGAGTCAGAACTGGAACTTTTTTGTTTTAGACAGTACTATTACTAAACCCATCTGTCCCCACCTTAAATTTAAGGTGGGGATATCAACACCTGTCTTGACATAATCTGTCCCATCAACACCTGTCAAGACAGGTGTTGATGGGACAGATTATGAACACATCTAGAGGATGTGACTGAGTTCAACCTGAGACATTGAAACAATATACTATACTACTGTATTAGAAAGCAAACTTGTACAACTATATATATTTTAGGAGCTGCAATTGATAAATCTACAATTCTCGGTGAGCTTTATCTTAATGTCAAGATGTAAGCAATAAATCTACACTTCACAAGGACACAGGGACTTCTGGTTTACAACTCAGGTGACTTTAAAGGGAATTTTAAAAAAGAAAATTGTACAGCCTTGCTAAGTCTGACAGAACAGGAATTCAATAGGTGGAGGCTGCAGCTTTTTGACATAGCTTGCTCTTTACTGACCTGTTGCTTTGACAGCTTTTACAGTACAGAGAAGTTACCTTAGGTTCATAGCCCAGGCTCAAAGTATACACACACACACACTCATGTAAGTAAGTTTCAAATGCACAAGAGTCCTCCATGTGAGTTAAATCAGTTTCAGGATAAATATCCCCATCATAGAAAGGAAAATCTGGAGTAGCATTATGCAGAAGAGCAATCATGGTCTGTTGCTTCTGGACAGTTCTTTCAAGAGGCTAATCCAATTGTATAGACTACTGCAAGGATCAACTCCAGATAAACTGCTAAATATCCACACATGCTGTAGAATGAATGGCTTTAACACCCCCACTTTCAGACGCCATTAGTTGAATCCTCGAGGACATTTTTGCTTGGAAGATTCACGTTGTCCAAGATGTGGGGTTCTGTAAACATTAGCATTTTGTGAAAACACCAATACGACTTTAATTCTCGCAGGGGCATAAGGGAGGTTAGCTTGGATGTTGCGTCAATTATTTTCGTTTGGTTGACTATCCTAGGTGGAAAAGGGGTTAGCCGGAGCTAAGCTAAGTGGCTAAGCTAACCAGTCTGCACACTTGAAGGTCAAAAATGAGCCACAGGCGGTCATATTGGGCCTGGAAAGCAGGTACGGTGCACTCTCTGCACGTTACAATAAACCTTAACAGTGCTGTAGTGCAATGACAAGGGGTGACCTGACACCGCAGGTCTCCAACAGGAATGTCCTTATAGCGGCAGACTGATTCAGAGCTCGGTAGGCCCAGAGTGTCAGACATTTTACATTCAACTGCCTGTCAACGCAGCTTAGCCGCGCTTTGTCTGGTGTGTGACCCGCTGCTTGCGGCTGGCCGAAAGGCACTCATGTTACTACTGCTCCTTTACTTGTCACATAGGTAAACCACGAGTACAGATACTAATCGGCTCAGAAGTCATTCCTAGGAACAAAGTCATTGAATGCCCGACCTAACTTAACTCGCTAGCTGTCAAATGTTAGCAATGACGGCTAGTTTTACACACGTTTCTTCACGACTCACACGGTAAAGCTTAAATGTCAAACACACATGCATTTAAAACACGGACCAAAGACAGTACATATGAAAAGCGGGAACTATGAAAGGCAAATATTACCGGTTTGTTATGGCTTTCGGAGGATCCGGGATAAGCAGCTCTCACACGGCAGTTGAATGTTGGATGGAATAGCTTGTCACCCTGTAATTTATAAACTCAGCGTCTACGTCCTAAACGCCCATTGGTTAAGAAAACCCTCATTCATTTATGATTGGCCCATCGCCAGGTTACATCCGTCACTCTAGCCTGTCAGACAGATCTTTATTGAACTACAATGTTTTTGGCTGGCCGGGAGGTTTATGGGGGTGTGACCAAAGGAACGTTCAATTGGACAGTGGGTGCTTTTCATTACGCTAATTTATGCTTCCTCGCATCCGCTCTCCTCCTGTGAACCGGAAATCGTTCCCCCTCCGCCATTATGGAGGATCTTCCAATCCCTTAAATGCGTCTCGAGGAGACGAGGAGAGAGGAGGCTTCTAGCGGAACTTAGAACGAGGACGGTTGGCATCCAGCTTAATGGTGCATTACCGCCACCTACTGTTCAGGAGTGTGGATCAGACAGTAAATTCACAATATAATCTACAATTTTCCAGGAGTTGAAGGGGGTAGGGGAAAAAAAACCCTTACCATTATATCCTATAATAAAGCCCAGTATCCCTTAAAAAACCCAAGAATTCTCTCACCTGTGCTCTATCATTCATACTTAGTATTGTTTTTAAAGTGAGTTTCTGCACCCCTAGTTCCATCATCACTCTCTCCCTCTGATATTTCCTACAATGTAGAATTACATGTTCCACCGATTCCTCTTCCTGACACTCCTCACACATACCCGTCTGATGTTTCCCCACCATTTTTAATGTTTTATTTAGAGCACAGTGTCCCAGCCTTAGTCTTGTTAGTACCATTTCCTCTTTTCTGTCTCCACCTCCTATCTTATTTACTTTAATACTCTTTTGGATATGGTATAAATGTCTCCCTTTCCCCTCACTACCCCACATTTCTTGCCATTTTTGGTTAATTTTTTCCCAGATTATACATTTTACTTCCGCTTTAGTGATTTTTATTTGCATTTCTACATTTTCCTTCTTTAATGCCTTCTTTGCGACCTTGTCCACTTTTTCATTCCCTTTCACTCCTATGTGCACTGGAACTCATAAAAATTTAACTAGTCATCCCTGGTGTGTTATTCTTGTAAGTGAGTAGAGAATTTCATATAGTATATCCTGTCGACTTGAATGGAATGATATTAAACTAACTAGAGCTGAAGCTGAGTCTGTACATATTATGATTTTGTCAATTTTCGCTTTTTCCACCCAACGTAATGCAACTAAAATTGCAACCATCTCCACTGTACAAACTGCTAAATTATTAGATGTTGATATTATAATATTAGTTATTGATTTCAATTCCTCTTGCTGGAACCCATTCCTGTTACCCCTGTTTCAGGGTTGTTAGTGCCATCTGTATATATTTGTGTATAGTTTTTATATACTTCAGTAATATAATCATTAAACACCCCAACCAGATCAGCACTTTCTTCTTTCCTTTTAATCTCTAATAGATACTAATCTACCTCCGGACATCTCATCTTGCTATGACTGGATGTACTATTGAAGAGCTGATTTTCATATCAGATACCCCAAGCTCTTTTGCTGTTTTATTCCCTATATGACCAAAGTTGTCCTTTTTACTTCTCTCTTTTCTCCAGCATTCCTTCAGCACTTCTTTTCTGGGGTGCGAGTCATTATGTCCCTGCAAGTTAACCCAGTAATTTGCTATTACATGCCGTCTCCTTAGTTCCAGTGGCATCTCTCCTACCTGTACCTGGATAGCTGAGACAGGCGATGTCTTAAAAGCTCCACTACACACTCTCAACGCCTGAGCTTGAATCACATCCAAATACATATACTGCTATATATACTGCCATAGTCCACCGTAGATCTTATCAGAAACACATACATTATTTTCAGTGCTTGGCAACTTGCCCCCCTTTCTCTTCCAGTCAAGCATCTCATTACATTTATTACTTTACTTTTTTCCACTATTCTTCTAATATGACCTGCCCATGTTAAACAGGAATCAAAAAGCACCCCCAGGAATTTGAATGTTCCTGCGCTCTCTATTTCTTTCCCATCCATCCTTATTTTCAATCTTTCATCTATTCTTTTATTAGTAAAGAAAACACTTTTGGTTTTTTCCATTGAGAATCTACATTCCCATTCTTTCCCCCCTCCACCACTTTATCTACAGCTCCTTGCACTGTCCCAACTACATAATCCATATTTTTCCCCCTCTTCCACAGAGCCCCATCGTCTGCAAAAAGTGACCTACCTATATCAGCTGGAATCTTTAAAAAGATATCATTAATCATTATTATGAATAGTAGTGGGCTTACTACACTACCTTGAGGTGTACCATTTTCTACAATATACTGATTTGACAATTCTGATCCTATTCTTACTTGGATATTCCTTTCACACAAAAAAGCTTTTATCCGATTGAAAACTCTCCCTCCAATCCCCAACTTGTGTAACTTAATTAGAACTCCTTCCTTCCACATCATATCATAAGCTTTTTCTATATCCAAAAACACTGCAATTACTGCCTCTTTATTTTCCTGGGCTTTCCTTATTTCATTTTCTAGTCTAACAACTGCATCCATTGTACTCCTACCTTTCCTAAACCCACTCTGATAATTTGCTATCTTTCCCTTCTTCTCAAGCTCATATCCATCCATTATTTTGCATAAATTAGAAGTTAATGCTAATGGTCTATAGCTGATGGCTATAGCTTTTTATGGATCCTTGCCAGGTTTCCTTATCGGAATTACAACTGCTTCTTTCCATGTTTTTGGCAATCTTCCCTCTTCCCAGACTCTATTATACAGATGCAACAATTTCAAAAGCGCACTTTCTCCTAAATTTTTTAACATCACATAGCATACCTTATCTTTCCTGCAGTACTATTAAAAACACATGCAATGAATGTAACCAGGTCTCTTTTATCCACGTACACCCATCATTTGATCTTTTTTCCTGCTCTTGGTTCCTGATTGTCCCTTGACTTTTAATACCTTTGTTCTTTCCATTTACCATCTACTTTTGTCTTCTGGATTTCATTCTCCGGTTTCATAATCTCACAACCTCCATAGACCACATTATGAGCTCCACCACAATTACAGCACTTCGGCTGTCCTCCTGCTAGACTGCGGCGACACTGACCGTCAGTACCCCCTTCAAATTCAATCAATACTGTGATGGGGGGTACTGACGGTCAGTGTCGCCATGAAGCGTTGCTGCAATGGTCACCAGAACCAGAGCTGGGTGAGTTAGCAACGGAATGCTAGCTGCATGGCTAATTGAGCTATGGTGATGATATATGTCCATCAGAAGAGGCCAGAGGACATCAGCGGCAAAAACAGAAAATGTTTTGCTCCATAAAATATTATCATATTTCACCAAACTCAGTGAATAAAATTGCTGTGTTTTTGTACAGTAATCAGTGATTCCTGCCCCCCAGAAACACTCCGCTCAAGCTTCTGTCGTTTTTCCAACCTAATTCTTGTCTCATTTGTGGTCTGATAAACAGTAAATTCACAGTGAATAAAGTTATAAAGTTGTGTGTTACAGTAAGGCCTGCCATGCAAAAACGACACAAAGAAGACCAATTTCTGCTGCTGAGATCACGTGATTTCCTGTCAACTGCTGAGGTGCTCTTGCAGAGGTCTGCCATTTTGTGTCTGCAGCAAAGTACTAATTAATAGAGAAATAAATAAAAGAATAAAAAAAATATGTGGAAATATAAAGAGAAATAAATAAAATATATAAATGTGGAAATATAAATATATATATAAATATACATATTCATTTTTAGCATTTAAACTACTAAATTTTTTTCTGTATATTTTTTCAATGTATTTCTTTTTTATATGTCATTTATTTATTTGTATCCCTTTCTTTTTCTTTATTCTTTTCCCTATTGCTTTTTCTTTTCCATATTGCTTTTTTTCCCTTGAAGGGCCAAGCTGTCAGTGAACTGGAATTAGGGTGTTTGAGAGCGAGGGAGATGGCGGCGACATCGGCGACGTGAATGAGGAAACAACAATCAGCAAACTGCGGGGAATTTCAAATTGAGTTGAAGATACTGTCTTGGTGGTGGTTGAGCATGACTGTTCCGTGAATGGATCAGAGGTAGGCAGTTGGGCAGAAATGGATTATGATGAAGGGAGAGATGAAGAGTATGAGGGGGAAATGAGGGAAAGGGAATAAAAGAATAAGAAAGGACAATGATGAGAGATCTGAAAGTGAGGAAAAGGGCATGAGCAAGTCCAGAGGGAAATACCTGAGAAATGGATTGTCATAATAAGGTTTAATGAAAAAAGCTCAAGAAAACATAAAGAAAGACAACCCATTTATGCTAACAACAACTCTGGCAAACAAGATAGGGGAGATACTTTATGCAAAGGTCCTTAATGACGGCAATCTATTGGTGAGAAGAACAACTTGAAAGAACTCTCAAAGTTAAAGAGATAGGAAAACATAAGGTGACGAGCACAGGGAGGGTGGCAGCACGAAATGGTGGCGGATGTGAAGGAGTGATCACAGGGGTGCAAATGATTGTAGGTATGGAGGAACTAAAGAGGAATCTCAAAGGAGGAAAAGTAGTGAATGCACAAAGACTAAAAACAACAAAGGAAGGAGTGAAAAAGGATAGTGAAACAGTATTGCTTGAATTTGAAGAAGAGAGTGTGCCAAAGTATTCCTGGGTTTAATGAGTTACCCAGTGAGAGTGTATGTGCCAAAGTCACTGAGGTACTTTAATTGTCAAAGGTTCGGACACACAGCCAAAAACTGTAAAGGGAAAAGGAGATTTGCAAGATGTAGGGGCGACCATGAGTATGGGAACAGGGGTGCAACCAAAATGCTGTAACTGTAGAGGAACGCTTTATGTGGCATATGGTGGGTATGAGATTATGAGACGAGAGATTAAAATCCAAAAAGTAAGAGTGGAAAGAAGGATCACTTATGCAGAAGCTGTAAGAGTTCAAGAGAACAGAGCAATGCTACTAATGAACACGGAGCAATGGGGGTTTGAGAGCTACAACAAAGATCAAGTGACAGGATTTATGTGGACAAAAGGGCTTTAGTAACGTTCATTGCAGGAGTGATTAACAGTACAGCTGAAGTAAAATCAAAAAATCCAGCTGGTTGTCATTTAGGATTAGTGGGACTGACATAGGAAGAAGTGAGGGAGAACCTCAAAAATCAGTCAAGCCAGGAAGCACCATGGGTTGGTTAATACTAATTATGGTAATTCTTTTACAATGGAATACCAGGAGCTTGCTGGCCAACGGCCAGGAATTGAAGCATTTCATTAACGGCAAAACAGACAAAGTAATATGGTGTGCAGATTTTAATGCTCTCAATACAATGTGGGGGTGTTCACATATAGACTCAAATGGAAAGGTAATTGAGGATTTGATGGATGATCAGTTTGTGGGATGAGGGAAGATTACCAAGTGCATGGAAGGAAGCAGTAGTGATTCCGATAAGAAAACCTGGCAAGGATCCATCTAAACCCACTAGTTATAGGCCAATAGCACTAACATCAAATCTATGCAAGATAATGGAAAGGATGAAAACAGAAAGGTTATTATATAAGCTTGAGAAGAAAGGAATGCTGGCAAGTTATCAGAGTGGTTTTAGGAAATGAAGGAATACTATGGACCGATAAGTGATAAGTCTAGAGACCGAAATAACAAAGGCCCAGGCAAATATAGAGTCAGTAATTGCAGTTTTTTGACAGAAAAAAGCATATGACATGATGTGGAAGGAAGGATTGTTTTATTGTTTTATTAATTAAGCTGCACAAGATGGGTGTTGGATGGAGAGTTGGGTAAAGGATTTTCTGTTTGGAAGAAAAATCAAAGTACGGATTGGGTCAGACTTGTCAGTACACGGTTGGAAATGGCGCACCTCAAGGCAGTGTGATAAGCCTGCTACTTTTCATCATTATGATTAATGATGTCTTCTTAAAGGTACCAGTAGATATAGGTAGGTCACTATTTGTGGATGATGGGACCTTGTAGAAGAGAGGAAGGAATGTGGAGCATGCAATCAGGAAAGTGCAAGGAGCGACTGATGAGGTGATGGAGTGGGGTTATGACTGGGGGTGTAGGTTCTCAGTAGAAAAAACTCAAAACGGTCTTTTTCACCAGGAAAAGGATTGAGGAAAGGATGAAGTTAAGGATGTATAAGAAATAATTAGAAAGTGTTGCAACATTTACATTTTTGGGAGTTATTTTTGATTCACAGTAAACATGGGCAGACCACATCAGAAGAATAGAAGGAAAATGCAAAAAAAAGTAATAAATGTGATGAGATGTTTGACTGGAAGGGAATGGGGAGCAAGTTGCTCATCGTTGAAAAGAATGTATGTGGCTTTAATAAGATCTGTGTTGGATTACAGCAGTTTTCGAGTATGGATCAGCAGCCAGCTCTCTTTTAAGAAAATTGGTTGAAAAAGTGATTCAAGCACAGGCATTGAGAGTACAGTGGGGCTTTTAAAACATCGCCAGTACCTGCCCTACAGGTAGAAATGGGAAAATGCCATTGGAATTAAGAAGGATGCAACTGATGGAAAACTACCGGGCTAATTTGCAGGGACACAATGATTCTCATCCCACAAAAGGAGTGTTGCAGGAGTGCTGGGAGAACAGAAGCAATCAGAGGGATAACTTTGGTGTACTTTTGAGTAGGGAATGACATCGCAAAAGAACTTGCCGTGTTTGATCTGAGGGTAAGCCCTTCAGTAGTTTATCCTGTGGTGGCTCCATGGATGCTTATTTTGCCTGAAATAGACTGGTATTTGTTAGTAGTAAAAAGGAAAGAAAAATATAAAATTTATTTGGTAAGTGCTTTCAACTACCATGTAATGAAAGAGTATACTGATTTTTATTTAGATTTTTACGGATGGTGCTAAGAAACCTGAGACAGGAGTGACAGGATTAGGGGTAGCAATACCAGAAAAAGGAATTGGAATCAACAGGAGAACGTCCGGCATGTTAGGGGGTAACACAGTGGAGATGTTGGCAGTGTTGGTTGCACTACTGTGGGTGGAAAAAACTACTGATAAGGTGTTCACCCTCAGCCCTAGCATGCCTAAGATCTTTCCATTCAAACAGCCATCAAGATATACTATATGAAGTAACATTACTTTTATATGGATAGTTTAAAAAGCCAGAGCTGCAGTCCTTTAAGTACTGGAGGCTGGGGTGGAAAGGGAGAACACATTAGGAAGAGCACAGATGGTAAAGTTGAACACTGACATGGCAAGTGATATTTTCAATATAAACATATAACACTGAAATGTATCAGCCATCACATAAATGTCTTGGCCAGGTGATGGGGTTAACAAAACAAAGAAATCCTGTAAAGGTCGACTTCAACAATGGAGAAAATGTCAGGCATGGACACTTGTTGTTGGAGTTGGGCTTTAAGGCACTTAGCAATTCTGTGTAAAAATACTGTTTACTGTATGGATGAAATGAACCTCATCACACAAAAATAGCCCAGGAGTGCCAAACCTTATGTGATGGTGATGTACAAAGCTGCTACTTAAACAATGAAGAAATGTATCCATAACACTGTTTACAAACCTGCAGGCCTTGTCTGTCTTTGACTGGCAGCAGCTGTTCCACCTGCATCGCTGAGTGAGGCAGGTGGAACTGGTCGGAAAAGGTTCTTCATCTCAGAACAAGGCCAAGTGGAAGATCTCAGGCGGACAGCCCTGGGGCAGGACAGGTGCGTAGCTGGGAACCTCCGGGAGATGGCCCGGGGGCTGGACAGGTGCGGAGCTGGGAATCTTAGGCAGACAGCCCGGGGGCAGGACAGAAGAGTCAAGTCAGGGGGGCGCCCAGGAGGCAGGGTTGAAAGGCTGAGTAGGTCTGGGTGATGACCAGACGTACGGAGCTGTCATGGTGGGCCGCGGGGCCCCCCCGGTCCTTGTGTGCTTCAGTGTACCTGTCTCTCCTTGTGTTTCTTGGCTGTCTCCTGTCCGTCCTTGTGTGTGCATATGGGTGTGTCTGTGTTCTGGTCTGGCTTCCCGGTCTCCTGTCTGCTGCTGATCACAGGCGCACCTGTCTTCTATCATCGCTGATCTACACCGTTTATATACCAGGCACCTCCACACTACCGATGCCAGATCGTCCTCCGTACTCACGTACGAGTATAACGTAACGGCTCCCGCTGCACTTAAGATAAGTGAAGTTTCGGTTTTGTTTCTTGCCTCGGTGGTAACTCCGTTTTGTCTTTGTTACAGACTCTCGCTCTGCCGGTGATCACCGCCTCAGTCTGCCCTTCGGATCATCCGGACATCAGCTACCATGCCACTCTCACCATCCGGCCGATTTCGCCTCTGGAGACTGCTGGCTACCCACCCTACACGCCCAGCTTCACTGATCCTCCGCCTGGTCGGCTCAGCCCATCCCACTACGCTCGCAAGTCCAGAGCCAGCCCACCTTGCCTCCGTCCGGAGCGCCGCCAGTCTCGTCTCCGACCCGGTCCGGTCGAATCCTCAGGGAGGCCATGGGTCACGCCGGATTCTTCGTTCACTTACAATTGCACAATAAAAAACGTCCAAATAAATCCAGTTCTGTTCCGTGAGTTTCTGCATTTGGGTTCAGAAAACAACACCTACGACGATCTGGCCAACATGGACCCAGAAGAAACCAGATCGGATGAATTGAAAGAACTGGTGTTGGACCTGTCTAGTTTGCTGGAAATTTGGAAGCCAGCAGCGAGCAGTCCAGGCAGACCGTCAAAGCTGCCGCGCGTTTTGCTCTCTCCCGCACGCCCTGGCTGTGGGATTCCCTTCCTGAGTGGGCCAAGATCTTTGTGTCTGCTTCAGGTTCCCGGCTTGACTCCCGACCAGTCAGCACCTCAGCCTGCTGGCCAGGAGGCACCTCAGCATGTTGCTGTCTTGGCACCTACCGGGGAACACTCCAGGAGCTGCTCGCTTGCCTCGCTGCCCAGCTGTTCGCCTGCCCCGCTGCCCTGCTGGGCAGCACCCTGCCCTTGCCTCTGCTGGATCACAGCAGCCAGCACCTCCTGCCTCTGCTGGATCGCACCCCCTGCCTCTGCTGGTTCGCAGCAGCCAGTGCTCACCGCCTCTGCCGGACCGCAGCAGCCTCCATCACCACCATCACGCCCTGCTGGATCGCAGCTGTCATCGCCGCAGACAGCAACACCTGCAGGGTGGCAACAGCTCCCCGCTCCCGGACTCGCTCCCGGACTCTCGTAATCGGCGGCCTGGATTTGTACGAAATTCGATTTGCACGATCTAGGGTCATTATTTGCCATTCAAGCAAATTTTTTAGGGGCAAGGGATGCTTGAAAAGTCAGGAAACTTGGCACACACATCAGAACTGGTAAAAATTGTGATCTGATATGGGTCTAAAATTTGGGTGTGGCAAATTGGCTCGCTAAGTCAAAGCCCCTGCCTTTAAATTTGAGCTAGATGTATGAAATTTGGTAGGCAGATGTATCATGTCCGGACTTTTTTTTTGCCATTTACAGGCTCCGTACGTTAACAAACTCCTACAGAATTTATCGGATCAACTTCAAATTTGGGCAGTCCAATCTAAAGACCTTTGGGATCAAAAGGCCTTCAAAGTTTGTGCATAAATTGAACAGCGTGTCCATTGCGTGTTGTCGAATTTCCATGTTTTATTGGAGGCGAGGCTTAGTAATTTGGAAATGCGGTTCCGCACCATGAGAACTCAATAATTAGGTGCTGTAGTTAGCCAGCCCCCAGTAACCAGTGCGGACTGACCAGAAGTAGGTCCCAAGCAGCCAGGAAACCAGGAAGGCTGGGTGACTGTCCGAAGAAAGCATAGCCCTAAGCAGAAGCCCACGGTTCACCATCAACCTGTTCACGTTTCTAACAAGTTCTCCCCACTCAGCGACACACTCGCTGAGAAGCAATGACCGCCAATCGGAGGTCACTAAAGTTAACGTTCAGTAGGTGTGAACATATGCAAAGACAATGTTGGACTCCGTAGTTTTCTCTGGGCCCCTGCCAAACCTGACCAGTGATGACATGTTTAGTCGCGTGCCTTCATTCCGGGCTTTGAAGATAATTGGCAGACTTTCTGGGGAAGACCTGGTCTGATTAGGAGTTCGACATTCATCCCACTTTGGATGGAGCAGCTCTCATATCTAGAAATCTGGCCGAGTTTATTAATGGACCAAAACCATGACAACTCAGAGTTGAGACCAGGAGGCAGAGATGCAGTCCTACATGCTTCTTTGCGCTTCCAGAGCAGTTACCCACCCAAAACACCTTAGTGACGGTGTCTGACCCCCAACCACTTAAATTAAAAAAATTAAAAGTTAACAGAAGAGGAGTTATACACAAAAACCTAAACAAAATGACCACTGCTTAAATAGCACAACAAAATAGGAGAATTAAATGTGGACTCAGATCTCTGTCATCTAAAGCTGTACTAGTGAATAATTTAATATCAGAGTATCATATTGACTTATTTTGTCTTACTGAGACCTGGCTGGGTCATGAAGAATATGTTAGCCTAAATTAATCCACTGCACCGAGTCATATTATTACTCACATTCCTCGAGGCACCATGGTATAACCCCCCCCCCCCCCAAACATTGAGAAAACCTTGAAGGAAATGGCATTCCAACAATCTGGAAGAATCTCGTTTAGCCTGGCAAGATAGTCTTAAAACATATAGGAAAGCCCTCCGTAATGCCAGAGCAGCTTATTACTCATCATTAATAGAGGAAAATAAAAACAACCAAGGTTTCTTTTCAGGTTTCTGACAGCTCTATTGATCCATGTAGCCCTCAGTAGTAACGACTTTCTTTAATAATAAAATTTTAACTATTAGAGAAAAAAATTCATCACGTCCTTCTATCAACTGGTACCGACTTATCTTCAAACACAGGAACCTCAGAAAAAACTGTAAAACCTGATATATATTTTGACATCTTCAACACGGTAGCCAGGCTGACAGAGAGTCACAGCTCTATTGAGTCATATATTCCTATAGCCCTCAGTAACGACTTCATGAGCTTCTTTAATGATAAAATTTTAATTATTAGAGACAACATTCATAATGTCCTGCCCTCAACCAGTACCAATTTATCTTCAAATACAGCTGTAAAACCTGATATATATTTAGACTTTTCTCCTATTAACATCTTCAACTAACTTCAACGATTAATTTATCTAAGCCGTCAACCTATCTCTTAGAGCCCATTCTGACTAGGCTGCTTAAAGAAGTTTTACCCTTAGCAATTCTTTACTGGATATAATCAATCTTTCTTTATTAACAGGCTATGTCCCACAGTCTTTTAAAATAGCAGTAATTAAATCTCTTTTTAAAAAGCCAACGCTTGATCCAGGGGTTTCAGCCAACTTTAGACCTATATGTAACCTTCCCTTTCTCTCTAAGATCCTTGAGAAAGCAGTATCCAATCAGTTGTGTGACTTTCTAAATAACAATAGTTTATTTGATGATTTTCAGTCAGGATTTAGGGTGCATCATAGCACAGAGACAGCACTGGTGAAAATTACAAATTACCTTTTAATTGCATTGAACAATGGACCTGTCTCTGTACTTCCTATTACAGAGACTGGAACACTTAATTGGCATTAAAGGAACAGCACTAAGCTGGTTTGAATCCTATCTATCAGATTGATCTCAGTTTGTGCTTGTTAACGGTGAGTCTTGTGGAACTCCGTGACTAACTTTGGTGTGGACGGAGTTCCACAAGGTTCTGTGCTTGGACCGATTCTATTCACCTTATGTATGCTTCCTTTAGGCAATATTATTAGGAAACACTCCATAAACTTTCATTGTTATGCGAATGATACTCATTTGTATCTATCGATCAAGCCAGATGAAACTAACCAATTAACTAAACTTTAAGCATGCCTTAAGGACATGACAATCTGGATGACCTGCAATTTTCTGATGTTAAACCAGAGATATCTCATGTGAAGTTTATCTAGAACGTAGATCTAAACTGGACACTTATGTAGCTATCATATCTGATCTGGCATTCTTTTTTATGAGTACCACAAATAATTTTTGGCAAAGTGGTATTGTTCATTCAAAAAACTTTTACAGATGCAGCTCCTTCCGGTTTTGGGGGGATCGATCAATGGTTCGCTGATGTTTGGCTATAACTGATGTATGCTTGCATCCTTATTGGTTCTGTTACTAATACTGACATTATTTTTCCTATTAATAGGAATATTATTACTAATTTATTAATTTTAACACTACAATTACTATTCTACTATTTAAAAAAAAATCTAGGTGGTATTTGCATTGTGCCTCCCTCTTGGATGAAAACTCACAAGCTTCAATATTAAGCATCATCAACTTTGAGGTGGATCTGGTATGAGTAATTTTTAAGAGTATAAGGTATAAAGTATAAGTTTAGTAACTTCCTGTTGCCTGTAGGTGGCACTATGACTATATCTCAATAATGACATGTAGATATCTTCAGGCTGGGACTCTTATCAGACATGTAAAATTTTAAAAAGATCTGACGATGTGGAGCTGAGGTAGCACAGGTACAAATTTTGGAACGAGGTAGCACTGTTACTAATTCTAGAAAATGGTGGCATTGTTACTAATTTTGGAACCAGGTAGCACTGCTACTAAACTATTTTGGAACCTGGAATTTGCCATAATCACCACGGCAACACCACTTGAGAAAACATAAAAAGCTTCGCAGTTTAGCATCAGAACAGTCTTTAGATTACACTGCCCAAATTTGAAGTCGATCTGATTAATACTCTAGGAGCAGTTCAACATAAAATTTTTTTAAAAATCGCTAAAATTCACCAAAATTTGCTGCATCACCATGGCAACGCCATTTGAGGAAACCTAAATAGCTTTGCAATTTAGCGTCGCAAAGGTCTTTAGACTGCACTGCCGAAATTTGATTAATTCTCTTGGAGGAGTTTGTTAAAGTATGGAGCCTGTAAATGGCGAAAAATGGCACGTTAAATTCAAAGTGGCTGACTTCCTGTTGTGTTTAGGGTATGGCTCCAAGAGGCTTTTTTTTTTAAAGTCTAGAGATGATATATCTGCCTCTAGGTGTAACGTACCGTGGGGGCGGCTTTGTTGAAATTTTGTAGGGGGTGCTATTGAGCCATTTTGCCACACCCAAGTCCCAGACTATACCAAAAAACAAAACACATCCCTTCTGACGCGTGTGCAATTTTCATGAGTTTTGACTATCCCTAGCCGTTTTGAAGGCTAAAAGTCATTAGGGGGCACTATAGAGCCAGCATGCCACCTCCAAGCCTAAACTTGGACTCAAATTAAGTTATTTACCAGTTCAAATCTGGGCGCAAAGTTTCGTGACTTTTTTAGCATCTTAAAGACGTCAAACGTGTGTTTAAATATTTGAAATTGACGCAGGAAATCCAAAATGGCTGACTTCCTCTTGTTTAAACTCTTTCAAAAGAAACTGAAATATGTTCTTTATGATGAGAAAAATCTGAAAATCTGAACCTCCTGGCTACACCGAGCCCAATTACTGCAGAACTGCAGATTTTTGCCAGTTGTGACGTGTGTGCAAAATGTCAAGAGTTATGAAGCATTCTAAGCCCCTCAAAAATGCATTCAAAGGGGCAGAATAACAACAACAACCACAATAATAATAATAATAATAATAATAATAATAATAATAATCTCTAGAAAAACAATAGGTTCCTTGCACTTTCAGTGCCAGAGCCCAACAGTCCCTTTCGTGCTTGGGCCCTAATTAATGAAACAAGTAAGGTATTTCAATCATCATGATTTATGAGTGTTTAGTGATATTCTTGTCTTCTTTATAGTTAAGTCTTCTGCAGTCAAACAGACAGGCTAAAAAACTGACCATTACAGTGCACATGTTGTTATTCTGTTGAATTCCAAGTGCTGTAATCATGATTAACTAAGGATTACTTTTTCATGACTTTATCGTGTTTGTGGCCTTTCACATAAAGTGGTAACCTGGTCCTTCTTTAACACTGAGAAATAAGATATGACTAATGGTGGCAAAGTTTTTAATATTTTATGTATCATACAGTAGTTTTATGTATGACACAGTACAGTCAACCCTAGCGCACACTTTGTAGTACCTTAAAGCTCAAAAACCATTTAAGATAACTCACAAACCATAGACATTTACAAACTTTAATTGATAATTAAAATCCAACAAAGTAAAATGTTCACATCTTGAAGTTTTAGAATGGATTTACTGGCTTGGAATCAAGCATAAGAAATGACCTCTTGGTCATTTATGGACATTCGGGTCATGTTGCCCTGTTAAAACCCCCGAGACCTCACTGACTTTAGATATGAAGAACATGCATGTTTCAAGATAGCCCCTGTCTGTGCCTCTTATCTATTATCATTATGTATCATTATGAGTCACAGAGCTAAGCACGAGTTATTTTCTGAGTAAAAAATCCCTGATGATCTATAAAAAGCCCAGATTTTCATTTAACAACACCGACATTCATTTCCATGATCCCCAAAGACTCTTTTGTCCACCTGGATTAAAAAACATTCATCTGCTGCACGATTTAACCCATTTCCCAAACTGCGACTATAACGATACAACGATAATAAAACTTATATAAATAAAACTAAATTTTAGTTCACGACATCAACTTGGGAAACAGTTTTTTTTGTCCAGCAGATTGAGCATTTTTGCCTATCCAGATGTCTAGAAGAGTCTTTGAGGGTTATGAAGATACCTTAAAAACAGTTGGTACGTGTTGTTAAACAACCTTCTGTTTTTTTCACACATCATCAGGGATTGTTTTTCACTCTGCAACTCAAATGTAATGGTAATGACATGCACAAATTGGGAATAGTTTCAAGACCAAGGAGTTATAATCATTTTTGAGGAAATTTTGTCTCAGGAAGCAAAAGTCACAGAGTGATGACTAGAGTGTATTTAGCTACACAAGTAATTTCTATGCATTGTATCTTTTATGGTCAGATTGAAATAACAAACTATTCAACAACAGAAACATGGCATGATTAACTATTGGAGAATGTATGCAATTTCCATTGTATCTTGTGTCTTTGCCAAAAATGTGTTTCTTGAAATTGGGATGATAATGTACCTTGCAATAAAGTTTTACAAAAACATCCCTAGTTGACAGATATATCAGGCTGGTGGAGAGAATCTCCTACTAAAAGATGACCTTGATGTCAGATGAGGTCTTTGAATCATCCATTAAGATGATAGATACAACCTCCATATGTGTGAGACACAGTTTAAGCCAATCTAACATATTTCAAAGACTACATCTTTCTAGTAGGTTAATATTATCCAGAATTTGAGCCTGCCTGTCATTGGTGTAACCAAGCCTCAGCGTCCTTTACTCATTAAGTTTGGTCATGTCTGAAGTTTGAATCAATTCTGGGCTAAGGTTTACTAAACATTTTTGTGCATGTGCAACAAGGCCATAGACCCAGAACCAAGTTTGGCACTTTTGGGATTGGCACACAGTGCATGCAATTCACGGAAAACTCCAGCACACATTTATTAGTACATGATTGAATGATGATGTGGCTCTTGGTTTTATACTATAGCAGGTTGGTTTGAAAAAGAAAAAAGTCTGTCTCACTCTCACTTCACCACCTGATTGTCAGAAAAGAGTTAGCCAGACAAACTGCCATAAACTTTTCTTAGATTTTCATTGCACTCTACACTTAAAATCACAAGGTAAACTGTTTTTTCCCCTCAATAAACAATCTTCTTTTAATAGGAAGAGAAAAAAAATACAAATGAAATACATAAATAAGCAATCAATTATTATGCAACTTAACTGTGAAATAAATGCATAGCAAATGGAATAAATAAATGTTTCTCTAAATAATTTGTAATTCATAAGTAAACAGTTAAATTGTTAAATATGTAATGAAATAAATTAATTCCATCATTGTAGCAACTGGGTTACACTTTAACAAAAGCGTTCTTTTATTTATTTCTATACGTTTTCTAGTTTTTAATCTCGGTTAGCATTTAGCAAGCTGGCTTTTGTTTATTTTTATCAAAACTTTTTTTAAAGTGGTGCTCATCACAGTCTGATGTGTTGGCTGCTGAGCAGCTCCTCTTGAGCAGTTAGAGGTTAAAGGTGCCAGGTGGAGTTTTTAGGACCACTAGTGGCCAATCCTGACACATTCCTGCAGACTGTGGAGGGTGGTAGTGCATGCAAGCCATAAAAGAAAAATAAGAAGAAGACATTTGGGTGAGATATCTCAACAGTTGCTAGGCCTGCTTGTCATATCGCCCTCGGTGATCATAAGTGAAAGTGGGATTTACTGAACATAACAATTTAATGATATAACAATTTAACAAACTCTCTCTTACCGCAGAGCCGTGAGGGCCTGCATAAGATTTCTGAATGGAGCAACTGGCAAGGAATTTTCCTGGATGGGTTGTCTGTTGTAGACTGGCTGAGGTTCCAGCTTGGCCCGTCTACAACAGATGGACCGCCGGCTAGCAGCAACACGCCAAGGCAACTCCTTTCCCTCCATGGACTGGTAACGTAATTGCCCCCCCCCCCTTTGTTCTGTAGTTTAGTGCATTTAGAGTAGACTTCATATTGTGTGTTTTTGCTTTATCTTTTAATAAATGCTTGTGTATAGTTATATACACAACATAACAACATAACATTGCACAAGAGTGAATATTTTGCCAAACTATTCTATGTAGAACCTTCAACCTACTAGCTATTAATGGTAATTTTGGTTATAGTTATTAGTTTAATTATTAATCGGAGTTCCAAATAAATAGTTTAGTGTAGAAATGTAGTAATTTTTACTAACTACATTTGTTTGACAGCTGTAGTTACTAGATATATTGCTAATTAAATGCTCTCCACACCCAAACCGGTGTTTCCAGTTACTCTGGCTGATAAGCTCTAGTCAGGGGTAAATTGGGTGAAACTATGCTGGCAATTACACGATATCATCAAACTCTATGGATTAATATGAATGATAACGGCATAACAAGGTGCAACAAAAGCAACAGAAGGGTGTGGAAGATGTCGATCAAGCACATCTGAAGAGGTCTAAATAGGCAACAGAAGTGACAACACCTTTGTAGATGGACAAAGATTTTAAATACAAAATAAATGATCACTTTATGAAATGTGATGCATTATTGTTGATGAAACTAAAAAAACAATACAATAACTAGTTCCAATTTGATCTACCTAGATCAGCTACAACAGAACAACAGAAATATAACACTGAGGGGTTTACTCTGCATGATGGGTACTTTTCCTTTAATACTATTAAGTTATATTTTCAATGCAGGACTTGTCACCAAGTATTTTTACTCCATAGTAATTTACTACTAAGTAAAATTCACTCAGCATTTATTATTACTATTTATTATTATTTTACACATAAATTAGCGCTATTCATTCAGTGCTTAAACTGAAACTTCATCTTCTTGCAAAATTTCCATTTTAACTGTCATGTCAATTATTATGTTTGTATTTCGACTGCCATTTCAGCTGTTTCAGTATTTCAACTATTTCAGATGTTTCAACTCCAAATTTTCAGCAGTGGGTACATACGAAAATGTGGCTTTTTCTAGTCTTAAAGTTAATCTCTTTTGTGTAGGCCATTACATGAAGAGATAGTTTTTACTCTATAAATCCATATAAAACTGCAGGAGAAGATTTCCATTACTTTGTCTACCTTAAATTAGCTTCTTTAAGGTGTTCTAATGAAATAATTGTTACTATATATATGCTTGGCCAGCCGAGTTGTTTTCTTGTAGCATGAATGGTGTATGCAGCCACACCAGTAGGAGCAGTTAGTAAAACATGAATAGCATCTAGATTATTAGACATTCTTACTAACAATGTGCATGCCTCATAATACACAGCTTTTATTAAAAGAGACTTCCTGCTCCTCCAGAAATAAATACATGAAATGGGTCAGGATTTTTTCCCATTTACTTTATCTAGGCACCACTGAAGTATTTTGTTAAGCACCTGTGTCTGTAGGTCATTTAATGAACGCATGATGATGTGTTGGCTGTTGAGCAGCTCCTCTTGAGCAGTTAGAGGTTAAAGGTGCAAAAAATGATCCTATATATTCTAAAATGTTAGATTTATCACATCCCAAGTACATCCCAAGTGTTGGGGCCACTGAAATTCATTCATTTGTGGAACTTTAACTGAACTCTATTAGGAGACTGCATTTTCTTTTGTATTGTAAACAATGGGGAGCCCTTGAACTCAGCATCCCACAATCCTGAGAGCCAATGAATGCAGCATTCCACAATCCATTGGTCAGTCTGACCTGTGACCCGTGATGTCACCTGGTCGGTCAGTTGTCATTGTTCTTTCTCTTCTCCTCCAAGAACTCTTCACACACAGGAGACGTCTGCGGCTGTTTCCCTCTCTGTGTGGCCTTCCTGGAACAGACACACAGCGGAACTGAAAACTCTCTCTTACAGCAGCAATGCGAGGTCCTGCGTAAGATTTGTGCAACAATAATTAGCACCAATGTCAACTACACAAAGTCTGAAAGCTAACTTTATGAAGCAACTAAAGTTTTCGCCAAGCTAACTGCAACGAGAACAACAAGACAGATTGTTGCCTGTTGTTATCCATCTGGATGGATTCATGGAGATGGGTGCTGGTTTCGTTAATGTTGCACAAGTTTTATATTTGCTTTGTTTTCTAATTCAACATTTAGTTAAAAATCTGTGTTAATTGTAGGTCTGAACAACAAAAGGACCACAAATAACTTTCTTCATTTAGTAGAAAGATTTTTCTTTTCATGATCTGTTATTTCCCCCATTAACTTTTATTATGGATGCACTTAAAAATACGAGAGATTAGGAGTCTGCCTGTCAGCAAGAAAAACCCTTTTACATCATGTAGGGAGACCGGGAAAGATTGTAACAAAGGGATAGTTGTAACAGCTCCACTTTCACCAAGAAGGCCTAAGAGTCTTATGGTCAATTTCATGTATGATCACTTCCTTCCTGACCTTGCATGTACAATTTCTTCAAAAACTTGTATAAAGTTGACCTCATACTGTAACATCTGCCCCAATGTGCAGAGACGCAGTAGGCTTTCGAACAGTGTATGGTGCTGAAATTCAATTCAATTCAATTCAATTTATATAGCGCCAATTCATAACAGAAGTTATCTCATTGCGCTTTTCCTATAGAGCAGGTCTAGACCGTACTCTTTATAATATTAATTACAGAGACCCAACAAATCCCACCATGAGCAAGCATCTGGCGACAGTGGCAAGAAAAAACTTCCTTTTACAGGCAGAAACCTATAAAAGCAGTAAAATAATCAATAAATAAACAGCCAGTTCAGGTAAAATCAGAATATGCTTTCAGATAAAAATGTGTTTTGAGAAGAGACTTAAACGAAGACACGGATTCGAAACTGATTCATTTTTTCAGGCAAGTTGTTCCAGAGCCTCGGGTCCCTGATGTTATGTGGTTGTACTTCTTGGTCCTGGTTAACAGCCTGAGCCTGGTTAACAGCTGAGTTTGGTACAGTCTGCAAGTTTTTTGATTAAGACAAGTGAACAGGCCGTTACAATAATCAAGGCGTGAGGAGATAAAAGCATGTACAACAGTTTCTGCATCACTAAGATTTAAAATAGATCGGATTGATCGTATTGATCGGATAATAAACTTCCTCGGGGCACCACTCTAAAACAAGTGAAATAATAGCCAATTGATTGATTCAGTCTCACAAAATACACTAAACTATTAATTTGGAACTCCGATTAATAATTGAATTAATAACTATAACCAAAATTACCATTAATAGCTAGTAGGTTGAAGGATTTGGAGTTCTACATAGAAGAGGTTGGCAAAATATCCACTCTTGTGCAATGTTAAAGAAACCAGCATAAACCAGCATACATGTCACTATGACTGTATGTTGTACAATTATGACAAATAAAAGTGAACTGGAACTTACCAATTAGAACAAAACACAAAGCACAGATGAGATGATGATCAATGCAATTGCAAAAACAATGACATAAAGTAATCATGATTCCCATAAATAAGATGGCACCAGATGAAAGGTTGAAAGTAAAAACACACAATATGAAGTCTACTCTAAATGCACTAAACTACAGAACAAAGGGAGGGGAGGGGTGGAGGGGGGGTTCACAACAATAAAACTCAATGAACCAAAACAATACATATACATTCCCATAACCCTAACCCTAACCCCCTAACCCAGTCTTTAGGAATGTGTCAGGATTGGCCACTAGTGGTCCTAAATACTCCACCCTGGCACCTTTAACCTCTAACTGCTCAAGAGGAGCTGCTCAGCAGCCAACAGGCACAGGTGCTTAACAAAATACTTGTCTAGTGGTGCCTAGATAAAGTAAATGGGAAAAATCCTGACCCATGTCATGTATTTATTTCTGGAGGAGCAGGAAGTCTCTTTTAATAAAAGCTGTGTATCATGAGGCATGCAGATTGTTAGCAAGAATGTCTAATAATCTAGATGCTATTCATGTTTTACTAACTGCTCCTACTGGTGTGGCTGCATACACCATTCATGCTACAAGAAAACAACTCGGCTGGCCAAGCATATATATATAGTAACAATTATTTCATTAGAACACCTTAAAGAAGTTAATTTAAGGTAGACAAAGTAATGGAAATCTTCTCCTGCAGTTTTATATGGATTTATAGAAAAACTATCTCTTCATGTAATGGCCTACACAAAAGAGATTAACTTTAAGACTAGAAAAAGCCACATTTTCGTATGTACCCACTGCTGAAAATTTGGAGCTGAAACATCTGAAATGGTTGAAAAACTGAAACAGCTGAAATGGCAGTCGAAATACAAACAGAGAAATTGACATGACAGTTAAAATGGAAATGTTGCAAGAAGATGAAGTTTCAGTTTAAGCACTGAATGAAGAGTGCAAATTTATGTGTAAACTCGGTGACAAGTCCTGTATTGAAAATATAACTTAAAAGTATTAAAGGAAAAGTACCCATTAAGCAGAGTAAACCTGTCAATGTTTTATTTCTGTATATTATTGATTTGTTACTACTGATGCATTTAGCAGTATTTTAATGTTGTAGCTGATCTAGGTAGAGCAAATTAGAACTAGTTATTGTATTGTTTTTTTTTGTTTCATCAATAATAATGCATCACATTTCATAAAGTGATCATTTATTTTGTATTTAAAATCTTTGTCCATCTACACAGGTGTTGTCACTTCTGTTGCCTATTTAGACCTCTTCAGATGTGCTTGATCGACATCTTCCACACCCTTCTGTTGCTTTTGTTGCACCTTGTTATGCCGTTATCCTTCATATTAATCCATAGAGTTTGATGATATCGTGTAATTGCCAGCATAGTTTCACCCAATTTACCCCAGACTAGAGCTCTTATCAGCCAGAGTAACTGGAAACACCGGGTTGGATGTGGAGAGCATTTAATTAGCAAAGTAACTACAGCTGTCAACCAAATATAGTTAGTAAAAAGTACTACAGTTCTCTCTGAAACTTAGTGAAGTAAGTTACAGAACATGGACCCCCGCCACACCCAACCATTACAATAGTAATAGGGTTGCTATTACTATTCAAGAATATTTTTTACTTACTCAAAGTTACTTAAGATTACTTATCATTGTTATTTATTTCTTATTTCACGCTTATCTTATAAGTAATCATGATTCCCATAAATAAGATGGCACCAGATGAAAGGTTGAAGTTATTTCAGTCAGGACAAAAGTTGTGGACCCACCGACAATGCCATGCCTAGAGTCACACTGAGTGCGTGTTTAAAAATCCAAGAGCGAGTGGTAGATGATTACAATAAACACAGTGAAAGCTTTGAGTGCTCGGAAGACTAGAAAGTCTATATTTACCATGTGTGTTTTACATGCAACAGCTGTATTAAACAAACTAAAGTTGTCTTTCTGTATGTGATACCGTTTTTGTTCTGCCCTCATTAAATGTGGTGTTTGGTTTGCCATGGTTTTGTAACCGAGTGTCCTAGGTTTGCCTAACTGTATAAATCTTATAAATTCGGCTTGATAACAATGTAAAAGATGTTGCCAATTCATAGATCGGAGACTGCATATCCCAGTGGAAGTTGTGGCTATTCAGCAGGTTAATGGTTCAGTTTAGAGCGGATTAGATCCACCCCAGTAACTGATTTTAATACCAACTAATAATCAGTATCATTTTCAATTTCTCCCGTTTATAACAATCTACATTTCATGATATCGGTAGAGAATTAAACATAAAAAGTTTATTTATATAACACATTCACTCAGCTTAACTCAGAGTGAAAATACTCAGAGATGATTGAAAAACTCTCATTTCAGCTGTTATGGATCTGAAAACTCATCTAATGGTCGATCAAGTCAGATTCAAAGATGCATGGTTTTTGAAGAAAGATTTCAGACTTACAATTTTCACCAAAGTATTCTGATATAGTGATCTGAAAATACATTTTAGTATATCCTTTCTGTAATCACGAGATTGATGAATCTCACGAACGTTGCCAAATTTAGCAGATAATGCATATTTAGGATAAGGATTTAGTGGCATCTAGCCGAGAATTTGCAGATTGCAAACAACTCAAGCGGTAGCGGTGATCAGTAGGAGAAACTACGGTGGTCGCGAAAAACACAAAAGGTCCTATCTTCAGCCAGTGTTCTTTTTCCCCGTTCCGTGTTATTTTAGAAACATTTCGGTTCAACATGTCGGACTCCGTGGAAGACGAGCCCTGCTTTCTGTAGAAATAAAGTGTGGCAATGACAACAACGACATCACTTTCAGGTGATTATACACTAATTAAAACTTTCTTGTGAATATTCAATTTCTGCCAATACTCGTCAAATAGACCCCCAAAAATCTTACACACTGTACCTTTATTGGTCAAATATAGCAAAGGGAGTAAGTCGTAAATTAATGCACAATGGATTTCTATCATTATTATATTTATTTTACTTCAAAAAAATTACTGCGTATTTGTTTTTACATTTAATTAAATACATTTGAATATTCATGAAGGTGTAATACCTTAGCATGACAGTTAATGATTTACTATAAAATAAATCGATTTCTTTATGACATGACTGTCTTTTACAATAGTAATCTGATAAATGTTTGTGTGTGTGTTTGGTACTTCCTTCAATCAATAGTGGAAAGTTGGAACAGAGCCAAATGGAAGTTGTAACGTTATCTCAGCTCTGACGCGCTGTTAGCCTGATTAAGGTTCAATTTTCCAAGTGAAGGTTACCTTTTCTATACTCAGTCTAATGTAATGTCAACCTCTTGGTCATTTATGGACATTCGGGTCATGTTAAAACCCCCGAGAGCTCACTGACTTTTGATATGAAGAACATGCATGTTTCAAAATAGCCCCTGTCTGTGCCTCTCATCTATTATCATTATGAGCTAAGCACGAGTTATTTTCTGACTAAAAATCCCTGACGATCTATAAAAAGCCCAGATTTTCATTTAACAACACCGACATTCATTTCCATGATCCCCAAAGACTCTTTTGTCCACCTGGATTAAAAAACATTCATCTGCTGCACGATTTAACCCATTTCCCAAACTGCGACTATAACGATACAACGATAATAAAACTTTCTAAATTTTAGTTCACAACATCAACTTGGGAAACAGTTTTTTTTGTCCAGCAGATTGAGCATTTTTGCCTATTCAGATGTCTAGAAGAGTCTTTGAGGGTTATGAAAATACCTTTAAAACAGTTGGTACGTGTTGTTAAACAACCTTCTGTTTTTTTCACACATCATCAGGGATTGTTTTTCACTCTGCAACTCAAATGTAATGGTAATGACATGCACAAATTGGGAATAGTTTCAAGACCAAGGAGTTATAATCATTTTTGAGGAAATTTTGTCTCAGGAAGCAAAAGTCACAGAGTGATGACTAGAGTGTATTTAGCTACACAAGTAATTTCCATGCATTGTATCTTTTGTGGTCAGATTGAAATAACAAACTATTCAACAACAGAAACATGGCATGATTAACTATTGGAGAATGTATGCAATTTCCATTGTATCTTGTGTCTTTGCTAAAAATGTCTTTCTTAAAATTGGGATGATAATTCATGTACCTTGCAATAAAGTTTTACAAAAACATCCCTAGCTGTCAGATATATCAGGCTGGTGGAGAGAATCTCCTACTAAAAGATGACCTTGATGTCAGATGATGATAAATTAAGATGATACATACAACCTCCATATGTGTGAGACACAGTTTAATCCAATCTAACATATTTCAAAGACTACATCTTTCTAGTAGGCTTGCTTAATGTTATCCAGAGCCTGCCTATTTGAGCCTGCCTGTCCTTGGTGTAACCAAGCCTCAGCGTCCTTTACTCATTAAGTTTGGTCATGTCGAAGTTTGAATCAATTCTGGGCTAAGGTTTATTAAACATTTTTGTGCATGTGCAACAAGGCCATAGACCCAGATCCAAGTTTGGCACATTTGAGATTGGCACACAGTGCATGCAATTCACTGAGAAAACTCCAGCACACATTTATTAGTAAATGATTGAATGATGATGTGGCTCTAAGTATAGTATGAATACTATAGCAGGTTGGTTTGAAAAAGAAAAAGTGTGTGTGTGTGTTACCTGTACAAAGATCATTTTTCCCATTTACTTTATCTAGGCACCACTGAAGTATTTTGTTAAGCACCTGTGTCTGTAGCTCATTTAATGAACACGATGATGATGTGTTGGCTGCTGAGCAGCTCCTCTTGAGCAGTTAAAGGTGCCAGGTGGAGTTTTTAGGACCACTAGTGGCCAATCCTGACACATTCCTACAGACTGTGGAGGGTGGTAGTGCATGCAAGCAATAAAAGAAAAATAAGAGGAAGACATTTGGGTGAGACATCTCAAAAGTTGCTAGGCCTGCTTGTCAAATCGCCCACTGTGATAATAAAGTGAAACTGGGATTTACTGAACATAACAATTTGGGGCTGTATCTTCAGTGCATTATTCGCTGTGAAACAGAAAGTTCTTGTAACTTGAGTGTATACTGTTCAATCCCCCAAATTTCACGTGTTTGATATGAGACCTGGCCTGAGCACATCTTCATGCCAATTAAGAGTTGGAGACATTGCGCCACCAACTGGCAACAGGAAGTAAGGGACAGAAGGGACATTTACCTCCTCCGCGCAACATCCGATACACGTGAAAATTCAGAGCCGCGTCAATCGAAACTCCGGAAATCGCAGCGCGACGGCAGCACACCTCGACATGCAGTCAGGTGCGCGGGTCTGTTTATCGCTGCTTGCAGCTTTAATTTCTGTTGATCTTAAACATCATTTAATATTCCTTTGACATCTTCTAATTTATGTACAGATTAGTGTTATTATGATTACTTACTAGGCTATTTATTTAGGCTGCTTGCACAATAATACACCACATAGTTTCATAAGAATGTGTGTATGTCGAAAAAATAAAAAATAAAATAAAATAACTGCTGCTTAGTTTGATGCCATAACACTGCAAAGAAATGATCCTATATATTCTAAAATGTTAGATTTATCACATCCCAAGTACATCCCAAGTGTTGGGGCCACTGAAATTCATTCATTTGTGGAACTTTAACTGAACTCTATTAGGAGACTGCATTTTCTTTTGTATTGTAAACAATGGGGAGCCCTTGAACTCAGCATCCCACAATCCTGAGAGCCAATGAATGCAGCATTCCACAATCCATTGGTCAGTCTGACCTGTGACCCGTGATGTCACCTGGTCGGTCAGTTGTCATTGTTCTTTCTCTTCTCCTCCAAGAACTCTTCACACACAGGAGACGTCTGCGGCTGTTTCCCTCTCTGTGTGGCCTTCCTGGAACAGACACACCGCGGAACTGAAAACTCTCTCTTACAGCAGCAATGCGAGGTCCTGCGTAAGATTTGTGCAACAATAATTAGCACCAATGTCAACTACACAAAGTCTGAAAGCTAACTTTATGAAGCAACTAAAGTTTTCGCCAAGCTAACTGCAACGAGAACAACAAGACAGATTGTTGCCTGTTGTTATCCATCTGGATGGATCCATGGAGATGGGTGCTGGTTTCGTTAATGTTGCACAAGTTTTATATTTGCTTTGTTTTCTAATTCAACATTTAGTTAAAAATCTGTGTTAATTGTAGGTCTGAACAACAAAAGGACCACAAATAACTTTCTTCATTTAGTAGAAAGATTTTTCTTTTCATGATCTGTCATTTCCCCCATTAACTTTTATTATGGATGCACTTAAAAATACGAGAGATTAGGAGTCTGCCTGTCAGCAAGAAAACCCCTTTTTACATCATGTAGGGGAGACCGGGAAAGATTGTAACAAAGGGATAGTTGTAACAGCTCCACTTTCACCAAGAAGGCCTAAGAGTCTTATGGTCAATTTCATGTATGATCACTTCCTTCCTGACCTTGCATGTACAATTTCTTCAAAAACTTGTATAAAGTTGACCTCATACTGTAACATCTGCCCCAATGTGCAGAGACGCAGTAGGCTTTCGAACAGTGTATGGTGCTGAAATTCAATTCAATTCAATTCAATTTATATAGCGCCAATTCATAACAGAAGTTATCTCATTGCGCTTTTCCTATAGAGCAGGTCTAGACCGTACTCTTTATAATATTAATTACAGAGACCCAACAAATCCCACCATGAGCAAGCATCTGGCGACAGTGGCAAGAAAAAACTTCCTTTTACAGGCAGAAACCTATAAAAGCAATAAAATAAACAATAAATAAACAGCCAGTTCAGGTAAAATCAGAATATGCTTTCAGATAAAAATGTGTTTTGAGAAGAGACTTAAACGAAGACACTGATTCGAAACTGATTCATTTTTTCAGGCAAGTTGTTCCAGAGCCTCGGGTCCCTGATGTTATGTGGTCGTACTTCTTCGTCCTGGTTAACAGCGTGAGCCTGGTTAACAGCTGAGTTTGGTACAGTCTGCAAATTTTTTGATTAAGACAAGTGAACAGGCTATTACAATAATCAAGGCGTGAGGAGATAAAAGCATGTACAACTGTTTCTCCATCACTAAGATTTAAAATAGATCGGATTGATCATATTGATCGGATAATAAACTTCCTCGGGGCACCACTCTAAAACAAGTGAAATAATAGCCAATTGATTGATTCAGTCTCACAAAATACACTAAACTATTAATTTGGAACTCCGATTAATAATTAAATTAATAACTATAACCAAAATTACCATTAATAGCTAGTAGGTTGAAGGATTTGGAGTTCTACATAGAAGAGGTTGGCAAAATATCCACTCTTGTGCAATGTTAAAGAAACCAGCATAAAGCAAAAACACACAATATGAAGTCTACTCTAAATGCACTAAACTACAGAACAAAGGGAGGGGAGGGGTGGAGGGGGGGTTCACAACAATAAAACTCAATGAACCAAAACAATACATATACATTCCCATAACCCTAACCCTAAACCCCTAACCCCGTCTTTAGGAATGTGTCAGGATTGGCCACTAGTGGTCCTAAAAACTCCACCCTGGCACCTTTAACCTCTAACTGCTCAAGAGGAGCTGCTCAGCAGCCAACAGGCACAGGTGCTTAACAAAATACTTGTCTAGTGGTGCCTAGATAAAGTAAATGGGAAAAATCCTGACCCATTTCATGTATTTATTTCAGGAGGAGCAGGAAGTCTCTTTTAATAAAAGCTGTGTATTATGAGGCATGCAGATTGTTAGCAAGCAAGTCTAATAATCTAGATGCTATTCATGTTTTACATTCTACAACAAAACATCTCGGCTGGCCAAGCATATATATAGTAACAATTATTTCATTAGAACACCTTAAAGAAGTTAATTTAAGGTAGACAAAATAATGGAAATCTTCTCCTGCAGTTTTATATGGATTTATAAAACTCTTTATGTAATGTAAGAGATTAACTTTAAGACTAGAAAAAAACACATTTTCGTATGTACCCACTGCTGAAAATTTGGAGTTGAAACATTTGAAATAGTTGAAATACTGAAACAGCTGAAATGGCAGTCGAAATACAAACAGAATAATTGACATGACAGTTAAAATGGAAATGTTGCAAGAAGATGAAGTTTCAGTTTAAGCACTGAATGAAGAGTGCTAATTTATGTGTAAACTCGGTGACAAGTCCTGCATTGAAAATATAACTTAAAAGTATTAAAGGAAAAGTACCCATTATGCAGAGTAAACCTGTCTATGTTATATTTCTGTATATTATTGATTTGTTACTACTGATGCATTTAGCAGTATTTTAATGTTGTAGCTGATCTAGGTAGAGCAAATTAGAACTCAGTGGACAAGCAATGACACATGGACGGAGAATTTGATAGAGATAACAGTGGCTGGGGTCCAAGAGACCATGGTCCCTGGAAGCCACTCAAATAGCAAGGTGATCACGGTAGATTGCAACCTACTTAAACCATTAGATGTCATAGCCATGGCCACTGGATATACGGAGAACAATCTTTGGCTCGATTGGATAGCTCAGACTGCGCGTGAACAACAGGTAGGTGATTGTGTAGCATGTGCAGCAGCTAGACCACAACTTTACACTGAACCAGCCCCGCTCCACCCTGATTACCCATGGGGTTACAACTGTTTGCTAGGACTGACACATCAAAGTACACCCACCAACTGTACCACATTAGATAGTATTTTTCCACCCATTAAGATTAACTACAGATCTACAGGGGCATTCACACCACATAAAGGTAAAGGGGGTACACATGCTTCAATTTCACACATCCCAAGCCTAGTGTTAATTATGGTCAGGTCCCAGCTGACTGGTGCAATGTTACACAATCCAACAACTCCCTAATTGGACCTTGGGCGAGATCAGGACTCTATTATTTTTGCGGGGGGCACAGACTATTTGTACGCGTTCCTAAGGGCACCATAGAGACCTGCGCGATGGTAAGGTTGGCAGCTCCACTCACTATGATAGGCAATCACACTGTCAGACCGACTCAGACTTCAACCGCAACATTGACCGCCCGACGCCGACGTCACGTGTTTTCCAAACGGTCCACTAACTCCTTTGACCCCACCAAAGACTCACTTACTTATATTGACGCTATCGGGGTTCCCAGGGGCGTACCTAACGAATATAAATTGGCAGACCAAATTGCAGCAGGTTTGAAAATATCCCCATCCTATCCGCGCTCGTTCCCGTTACATCCAATAAAAATGTCGATCGGATTAATTATGTGCATTACAATGTGCTTAGACTGTCTAATTTGACCAGAGATGCGGTAGAAGGCCTTGCAGAGCAAATAGGACCAACTTCATTGATGGCAGTTCAAAATAGGATGGCACTGCTGTTGTTAGCTGAGAAAGGAGGCGTATGCGCTATGTTTGGAGATCTGTGCTGTACTTTCATTCCTAATAATACCGCCCCGATGGGTCAGTCACCAGAGCTCTCGAGAGTCTTAGGACCCTGTCCAAAACTATGCATAATCCCTTAGAAGAATGGATGACCTCCATGTTTGGACAGTGGAAAGGACTGATAATGTCTATTTTACTATCTCTTGCTACTTTTGCAGCTATTCTTTTAACTTGTGGTTGTTGTATTCCATGTGCCAGAGCACTATGTGTCAGGGTTATCACCTCCACAATCGAGAAGCAGGAAGGCCCTAAACAAATTAGTATGATGCCTCTTTTAGGGATTTGGACCATGAGGACACTTTTGAATTGGAAAATTGGTGTTAGGAGTGATCTCTTTTAGGAGAGATCAAAAGGGGAGAATTGTCAATATGAAAACTTGGGCTGTATTATTAGGATTGATAGCTTGTGCTACGTACACCCTTTATGTAAGATGTTTGCCTCTGTACAAGTCTAACTCATGTAACATCTCAGGTCAGCAGCTGTTCTGCACCATAGACTGCAACTAATTAACAGTTAGATAAGAGAAAGTGGGGAAGGTACAGTGGATATGATAATCCCATGGTGACATACAGAGGTGATTTGGGTTGACAAAGAATGGGAAGAAATGTATGCACATGTGTTGGCAGGCCGGAGCCGGCACCCTGTTGATATGGGTTGTTTGATCAGTGCATGGGGGACTAGCATATCCTCACTGACCAGCCGCTCTGATCACACCTGAGAATGGAATGCAGCGCCCTGTGAAGATCAAGAGGAATGGGAAGTGTGAACTTAGGCATTTACATAGCATTGTGTACCAGGAGGAGCTCAGGACATATAACCAACTACTTTTGTATTGCTGCTACAGACATAGCGGGGAGATCGCCTGGAGAGGTCTCTGTGCTGTGTAGATATAGATATATCTGTATTTGTCTGTATTGTTAGATTGTTTGTAATAATTGTGAGGATATAAATACTAGTTAAAAGACAATTGTAGGTCTCGTGTGGATCACTTCTCATCAACCAACTCGGAGAGAGGTTTTCATACCTCGACATAGCCCTCAGTAGTAACGACTTTCTTTAATAATAAAATTTTAACTATTAGAGAAAAAAAATCATCACGTCCTCCTATCAACCGGTACCGATTTATCTTCAAACACAGAAAAACTGTAAAACCTGATATATATTTTGACATCTTCAACACTTCAGCACTGTAGCCAGGCTGACAGAGTGTCACAGCTCTATTGAGTCATATATTCCTATAGCCCTCAGTAACGACTTCATGAGCTTCTTCAATGATAAAATTTTAATTATTCATAATGTCCTGCCCTCAACCAGTACCAATTTATCTTCAAATACAGCTGTAAAACCCAAGTTTTACGCTTAGTTAGCACTTCTTTACTGGATATAATCAATTTTTCTTTATTAACAGGCCATGTCCCACAGTCTTTTAAAATAGCTGTAATAAAATCTCTTCTTAAAAAGCCAACGCTTGATCCAGGGGTTTCAGCCAGCTATAGACCTATATGTAACCTTCCCTTTCTCTCTAAGATTGTTGAGAAAGCAGTATCCAAATAGTTGTGTGACTTTCTAAATAACAATAGTTTGTTTGATGATTTTCAGTCAGGATTTAGGGTGCATCATAGCACAGAGACAGCACTGGGGAAAATTACAAATTACCTTTTAATTGCATCAGACAATGGACCTGTCTCTGTACTTGTCTTGTTAGATCTTAGTGCTACATTCCTATTACAGAGACTGGAACAGTTATTTGGCATTAAAGGAGCCACACTAAGCTGGTTTAAATCCTATCTGTCAGATTGATCTCAGTTTGTGCATGTTAACGGTGAGTCTTGTGGAACTCTGTGACTAACTTTGGCGTGGACGTAGTTCCACAAGGTTCTGTGCTTGGACCAATTCTATTCACCTTATGTATGCTTCCTTCAGGCAATATTATTAGGAAAAACTCCATCAACTTTCATTGTTATGCGAATGAATCAATTATATCTATCGACCAAGCCAGATGAAACTAACCAATTAACTAAACTTCAAGCATGCCTTAAGGACATGAAAATCTGGATGACCTGCAGTTTTCTGATGTTAAATCAGAGATATCTCATGTGAAGTTTTTCCAGAACGTAGATCTAAACTGGACACTTATGTAGCTATCATATCTGATCTGGCATTCATTTTTATGAGTACCACAAATCATTTTTGGCAAAGTGGTATTGTTCATTCAAAAAACTTTTACAGATGCAGCTCCTTCCATCGGTTTTGGGGGGATCGATCAATGGTTCGCTGATGTTTGGCCATAACTGATGTATGCTTGCATCCTTATTGGCTCTGTTACTAAAATTACTAAAATTCACCAAAATTTGCTGCATCACCATGGCAACGCCATTTGAGGAAACCTAAAGAGCTTCGCAATTTAGCGTCGCAAAGGTCTCTAGATTGCACTGCCAAAATTTGAAGTTGATCCGATTAATTCTCTTGGAGGAGTTTGTTAAAGTATTGAGCCTGTAAATGGCGAAAAATGGCACGTTAAATTCAAAGTGGCTGACTTCCTGTTGGGTTTAGGGTATGGCTCCAAGAGGCTTTTTTTTAAAAGTCTAGAGATGATATATCTGCCTCTAGGTGTAACGTACCGTGGGGGCGGCTTTGTTGAAATTTTGTAGTGCAACGACAGCGCTATTGAGGAGCTGCTAGAACCCTTTTTGACACTGCCGCTCCATTGCCTCTACCAAACCGAAGACTACTAGTTTCATCAGAAACAGAATCAGAATCATAAATACTTTATTGATCCCCGTAGGGAAACTCTTTGTTACAGTAGCTTGCCTTTACATCAGTGCACACAGGAGAAGTATAAACACTATAAAACAGGTCAGAAAATAAATTATCAGGTCGGTATAAGTACGATAAACTAAGTGTCAAGTACCAAGTGGATTTACTGGTTGATGATGAAAGTACAGTATAAAATACAGTGTCACCAAATATGTAATAAGTAATAGTAATAAGCGGAGGTACATGTACTGTCAAGAGTAATAGAGGTATATAAAATCAATACAATAAATAAGAAAAACTAACATGGGAAAACTAATATTGCACGGGAGTAGTACACAGAATATTGCACAATTATTAATGAAGTCGGAGATGTAATGCTCAATGTCCAGTTTAGTGACCTAGGGTCAAACAAACTAACCCTTAGAGGTAGGAGTTAAATAGTTTGATGGCCACAGGCAGGAATGACTTCCTGTGGCGCTTTTTGGTGGGATAAGTCTTCCGCTGAAGGTGCTCCTTTGCTTGACCAGCACGTCATGGAACGGGTGGGAGACACTGTCCAAGATGGCGTGTAGTTTGGCCAGCATCCTCCTCTCTGACACCACCGCCAGAGAGTCCAGCTCCACCCCCACAATGTCACCGGCCTTACGGATCAGTTTGTTGAGTCTGTTTGCGTCCGCTACCTTTAACATGCTGCCCCAGCATGCAACAGCATACAGGATAGCACTGGCCACCACAGACTCATAGAACATCTTCAGCATTGTCCGGCAGATGTTGAAGGACCTCAGCCTGCTCAGAAAATAGAGGCGGCTCTGGCCCTTCCTGTAAACAGCTTGAGTGTTCTTGGTCCAGTCCAGTTTGGACTGGTGGTACTAAGTGGTACTTGTAGTCCTCCACAATGTCAACACTGACCCCCTGGATGGAAACTGGGGTCATTGGTGCCTTGGCCCTCCGTAGATCTACAACCAGCTCCTTTGACTTTGTCGCATTGAGCTGCAGATGGTTCTGCTCACACCATGAGACAAAGTTCCCCATCACAGCCCTGTACTTCGTCTCATCACCACCGCTGATACATCCCACCACAGCACAGTCATCAGAAAACTTCTGAAGGTGGCAGGACTCTGTGCGGTAGCTGAAGTCTGTGGTGAAGAGGAAGGGAGAGAGGACGGTCCCCTGAGGGGCCCCAGTGTTGCTGACCACGCTGTCTGAAACACAGTGCTGCAGGCGCACGCGCTGTGGTCTGCCAGTCAGGTAGTCCACAATCCAGGACACAAGGGGGGCATCCACCTGCATTGCTGCCAGCTTCTCTCCCTGCAGGGCAGGCCGGATGGTGTTGAAAGCACTGGGGAAGTCAAAAAACATGATCCTCACCGTGCTTGCCGGCCTGTCCAGGTGGGTGTGGATGCGGTTAAGCAGGTAGATGATGGCATCCTCAACTCCCAGCCGGGGCTGGTAGGCAAACTGAAGGGGGTCCAGGAGGGGTCTGACCATGGGCCGCAGCTGTTCCAGCACTAGTCTCTCCAGGGTCTTCATTATGTGGGAGGTCAGTGCCACCGGTCTGTAGTCCTTGGGGCCACTGGGGTGTGGCGTCTTCGGCACAGGAACGAGGCAAGATGTCTTCCACAGAATGGGGACCCTTTGAAGACAGGCTCAGGTTGAAGACATGTTGAAGGACTCCACATAGCTGGGGGACACAGGCTTTTAGCACCCCAATTAGTCTGTGTAAAGGACTCTGTCTTGCAACTGTTCCAAATACCTGTACAAAGTCAGACGTCCGTAGGCTGTGGTGAAAGCGGCTATAAAAACGTTATCTACCTTGTTTGGTAGCGGGATACAGCGGTCTCTGTAAGACCACTGAACCAAAGCCACTTTGTCACTGACGAAGGAGAAGTACTTGACTTTATATTTTTCAGAAAAGAATTCTTCCGGGTCTTTGACTAGTTTGGTTTGTGTTTGATTGCATCTCTGCGCGAACTTATCCCAAAAGGAGTTCAGACATAATTTAGACACTTGTCTTTTAGCAGGGTGATTTTATCTGCCTCCACCAAAATTCCTTGGTTTGCATGATAGTCACTGATGTACTTTTCTCTGCTTTCCTGATCTACAGCGTCGGACGGGTAACTGAAGCTTCCTGTTTACCTTTCAGTAAAGTGTGCATATAGTCAACAAAAATAGAATCACTGCGTCTATCAAAGTGCCATACCTCAGTTATTTCAGTTATCCGATAGCCCATCTCCAAAGCCTTGTTAAATTCAGGTGTGACCCAGACACTTGTCAACGCCCTGTCATCATCGCTATACCGACACGGACCCTCCTGCATATTGAGCTCGGCGCATGCTCGGCAAAGGGTAAACACAAGCTTAGCCCCCGTCGTTCTATAGGGCAGGACTGGAAAGTACAACTCTCTCGGCGGGTAGACCCTGATTAGCCCAAAGTAGCTTTGAGGGTCTTGGAAATCTTTATCGATTATTTCAGGGTGTCCGAGAGGATAGGGGAAGTTGGTGTTACAGTAAGGATAGAGAGATGTCACATCTGCGTCGTTCGACGCAGTGGTGTGTCTCAACTTTGTAGCAGAGGTGCGCCCTCCGTACAAAGCTTTGCGGGGTGACAACGGCTGTGGAGCCTTATATTGTTTAAGAAACTCCTTCAGAACAACCGTGATAGAAACATCCTAGAAACTCATAGGCATATTTCACCCCAGCGATCTCAGCATACCCGTCTACAAAGAAGCACCCCAGCTGTTCTTCCCCCTTTTTTAAAGCATGTTGGATAGGGATGCCGCGGGTGTGTGACAACCACTCTAACCACTGGATACCGGCGTTTGAAAATGTTTTGAACTGACGCCTGTAGTCGTCCGGAGAGGGGATTGCTAATGTTTTAGGTTGTAGAAAGTTTGTCAGAAACACCTTCATGCATGCCGACACAATGGTCGCACGGCTGAAGGGGTCAACGGCGGTTTCAGAGATATACTGTTTTCTGAAAAGCATGCAACCCTCAGCGAGAATGTCTACATCATTTTGACAATAGAGGCGAGCCTCTTTCATGAAGTTGAATGTGCCGTGCGGCACTGTTGCACACCAACTGTAAAAGTCTGTTAGTTGCTCCGTTGTCGTGGTCTCAATACTGTAAGCCTGATGGGGAGGGTACTCACCTGTATAACTCAAATGGGCCTCTGAGCTGAAACCATGAGGAAAGTACCCCTTTACTTTATCACTGAAACCGAGCGCTTTCGGGAAATTAGCTAAACGCATGGTTAAAAAGGATAGAGAGTCGATGTATCTTTGTTTGTAATCGATATCGGTGATACAAATTACTTTTGATCCTTGCATAATCAAAGAAGGCTTTAATCCCTGTTCGACCATGGCTTTGATAAGGAGTTGAGGTCAAAACCGCGGGCATTGTGTGCTATAAACACTGTATTTTTGTACAAAGGTCGTCTGAAATGCAGTAGAAACTCTTTGGCACAATCTGTACCCTGAGAGCTCCATGTTTTACCATCTAAGGTTCGTGTACACACTAAAAACAGAACGTGAACGCTGTTCTCGTCAACGTAGCTTTCAAAATCATAAAACACCACTTTTTCATTGTGTTTTCTTTCAGGGGGTATTGTTTGGATGTAGCACTGATGAACCTCAGTCTCAGAGTCAGAGTTCAATTTCTCGTCGCAAATTTTACATTTCACAGTCTGACATTGGTGTTGTTTACCATTACCGTTCATAGCACAGTAGTACAGCCTTGCACATTTGGTACATTTTTTGTAAAAGGCACAAGCGCTGGCATTTGACTTCTCGATCTCTCTGTAGGTTCTGTGTGTTTGGCCAAACAAAAAGGTGAGCGACACGTTCTGTTGCATTGGTCACACACAACAGGTTGACACGGCCTCTATGTACAACTGGGGTCAAAGCATACGGTGCAACGAGCTTCGCAAGTTTGGCCTAACACGGTGTTAAAACCTTTAAAGCAGTGCTCACAAACATAAGGCGAATGTAGAAAGGCTTAGAGATTTTTAACCGCATAGTAGTGATTTTGGAAGAGAAACAAAATCAGGGTTTTACTCCATCTGTCAAGAATTTGCAGAGAGCCCTGTCTTCCTCGGTTCTGTAAAACACTACAATTGTACAGTCCAACACGGTTTCAAATTTAGGGATGTCGCTAAAGGATACAGCGGTCTGCTCGTCTAACCCTACTCATTTTGAAGCTGTCTACCACGTTCGAGGGCTTCTTTATCGCTGATATCAGGATCTAGCAGATGAGCCAGACAGATGGCAAAACATAGTTGATTCTCTCTGTTGTGGACAATGTACAGAAAACGTCTTTTTTTTTAATGATTTAACTGTCTAGCATTTTCCCAAGAAATCGTTTCCCCCCACCCCTAGGGTTCTGGATCACTTCAACGACAAGTTCTAGCTGACCATCGGCCATAACGGCCCAGTTAGACTGCACAACACGGAGTAAGAGCCTTTCAAAGTTGGCTAGGCTGGGGAGCTCGTCATTGGATAAGACGGCCGAGACATTACTATGGAGATTTTGCCCGCGTAGCTCTAACTGTACTGCGTCTTGAGGAGTCACGAATGCTAATGCTTGTTGTAGCAACACATCAGCTTGCTGTAAGGCTGTGTTGTAAAAAATGCTGTAATCCACTATTCCATCTGAGATCGATGTAGTTTGGAGGTGTCTGAGGGTCTGATAAAGTGGGACCTTATTTGAGCTGGACATTATTTATTGTGATTGTTTCATTTGGTGATGATTCATTCTCTAACTGTTCAAGGTTAGCAAGAGCTTGATTTAAAGCAAGGAGAGGATCTACAGGCTGTTCAGAACTGTTAGATGTAGCGGCTGTGTCGTTTTCATTCAAATCATTTTCAGTTAAAACGTTTTGAAAACCCAACTCATTCTGAAGATTTTGTGCTAAACTCTCTAACAAATCAATAGCTACTAGTGTGTGTTGATCCAAGACCTCATACAAACCTTAAATCAGCATCATTGCAATTTATACAGATGATAAAAATCACAGTCTGAAACAGTTTACAAATTGTCACTTTGTACAAGGCTCTAGACATCAGTTCCAATTGCTGGCATGTAGTTCTGCAGCATTGAGGACACCTGGATGGTCTGGACCTGGGTCTGTTTGCTGGAGACAAAAAAGAAAGAGAGAAACAAAAAAGAAAACACTAACTTCATAAACGAGCAGATTTCATAAACACAGCAACCCCTTAAGGTATGTAAACAAACAGCCAGACCGTGTGTCTGTGTGTGTGTGTGTGTGTGTGCGTGTGTGTGTGTGTGCGTGTGCGTGCGTGTGTATGCATGTGCACGCGCGGACCAAAAACAACTGTTTTTACTGAGAGAGACTGATGAGAATAACAAAAGCAAAAACCCTAGAATTTATAGCATCTCATTCGTATATTAAAAAACACCAAGATAACGCTATTACTCAACCAACGCCGTTAATAGCTTATAACAACAGACAGTCAAATACAACTTATGAGACTCAGCTTTGTAGAAAATGACATTTCAAAGCAAGGCCTATTTAATTTCACACATATAACTTATCTCTATATATTTAAAAAACGCCAGGATAACGCTATAACTCAACCAACGCCATAAATAGCTGATAACAACACAGTCAAGTATACCTTGTGAGACTCAGCTTTGTAGAAAGTTAATTTTTAAGCACGGTCTATTTAATTTCACACATACAAAACCTTCCGTGTATGCTTATGATGCTTATTATTTAGAGTCACTGCAAAGAATGAAAAAGTCCCTATGTTTCTGCCGCGTAAAATTTAGCTTTAAAGATATAGGTAATTTACCGGATGCTTGAGCCATTCTCCACTGTCAGATTCAGAAGTCCTATTTTCTGCGTTATCTTTAACTAGTATTTATATCCCCCAATACAGATATATCTGGAGACACAGCACAGAGACCTCTCCACACGCTGTATATCTGAAGCAGTTGGTTGACCTGAGCTCCTCCTGGTACACAATACTATGTAAATGCCTAAAGTTCACACTTCCTCCATTCTTCTTGATCTTCACAGGCCACTGCATTCCATTCTCGGGTGTTATCAGAGCGGTTAGTCAGTGAGGACATGCGAGTCACCCCCCATGCAATGATCAAACAGTCTATATCAACAGGGTGCCGGCTCCGGCCTGCCAACACATGTACATACATTCCCCCCACTTTCTCTTATCTAGCTAAATTACCCCTAATTAGCTGCAGTCTCTGGTGCAGAACAGCTGCTGGCCTGAGATGCTGTACCTGTACAGAGACAAACATCGTACATACAGGGTGTGGCCTGACAACACATAACCTCTTGATCTTCTCTGGTTCCCGTGTGTGTGTGTGTGTGTGTGTGTGTGTGTGTGTGTGTGTGTGTGTGTGTGTGTGTTTGATGCAGAGATTAGCCTCTGAGATTTAACATTTAATTTACTTTCTTGTCATTTGAGATGTTTATTATCCAGCCCTCCAACCTACCCTCCCACATCTTTCCAATTCATTCACACCTCACTCTGCACCAGACAGACAATAGAGAAGGACGTGTCTTTTGCTCCTGAAAGATTAGATTTTACAGATGGTAAATTTGTCAATTATTTTTATACTTTTGATACTATTAATTTCACTTACTCCCATTCACTCCTGCTCACCACGCATGCTTCACGCTCATTGGCTCCTGCTAACCACGCCTGCTTCGCGCTCATTGGTCCACACTTCCGGCATGACGCACTTCCGGTGTGACGCACTTCAATCAAAGGTCAATGGTCACCATCAATCATTTGTCAATTAAAAAGTGACAGAATGTATTGTTCATCTCTCTCTACTGTCATGTCAATTATTCTGTTTGTATTTCGACTGCCATTTCAGCTGTTTCAGTATTTCAACTATTTCAAATGTTTCAACTCCAAATTTTCAGCAGTGGGTACATACGAAAATGTGGCTTTTTCTAGTCTTAAAGTTAATCTCTTTTGTGTAGGCCATTACATGAAGAGATCGTTTTTTACTCTATAAATCCATATAAAACTGCGGGAGAAGATTGCCATTATTTTGTATACCTTAAATAAGCTTCTTTAAGGTGTTCTAATGAAATAATTGTTACTATATATATGCTTAGCCAGCTGAGTTGTTTTGTTGTAGCATGTAAAACATGAATAGCATCTAGATTATTAGACATTCTTGCTAACAATCTGCATGCCTCATAATACACAAATTTTATTAAAAGAGACTTCCTGCTCCTCCAGAAATAAATACATGAAATGGGTCAGGATTTTTCCCATTTACTTTATCTAGGCACCACTGAAGTATTTTGTTAAGCACCTGTGCCTGTTGGCTGCTGAGCAGCTCCTCTTGAGCAGTTAGAGGTTAAAGGTGCCAGGGTGGAGTATTTAGGACCACTAGTGGCCAATCCTGACACATTCCTGCAGACTGTGGAGGGTGGTAGTGCATGCAAGCCATAAAAGAAAAATAAGAGGAAGACATTTGGGTGAGACATCTCAACAGTTGCTAGGCCTGCTTGTCAAATGCCCCACTGTGATAATAAAGTGAAAGTGGGATTTAATGAACAAAACAATTTAATGATATAACAATTTAACAAACTCTCTCTTACCGCAGAGCCGTGAGGGCCTGCATAAGATTTCTGCTTAGCAGAGAACGGAGCGACTGGCAAGGACTTTTTCTGGATGGGTTGTCTGTTGTAGACCCGCCAAGCTGAGGTTCCAGCTTGGCCCGTCTACAACAGATGGACCGCCGGCTAGCAGCAACACGGCAAGGCAACTCCTTTCCCTCCATGGACTAGTAACGTAATTGGCATTTCATTACATAGCCTCAGAAAGCTTCACCGTGTACTTGACTAAGCACAGGACTGTGTTACTTTTGTGAATGTATATGTATTGTTTGGTTCATTGAGTTTTATTGTTGTGAACCCCCTCTCCACCCCTCCCCTCCCTTTGTTCTGTAGTTCTGTAGTGCATTTAGAGTAGACTTCATTGTGTGTTTTTGCTTTATCTTTTAATAAATCCTTGTGTATAGTTATGCTGGTTTCTTTAACATTGCACAAAAGTGAATATTTTGCCAACCTCTTCTATGTAGAACTCCAAATCCTTCAACCTCCTAATGGTAATTTTGGTTATAGTTATTAATTTATTTATTTTTCAGAGTTCCAAATTAATAGTTTAGTGTATTTTGTGAGACTGAATCAATCAATTGGGTATCATGTCACTTGTTTTAGAGTGGTGCCCCGAGGAAGTTTATTATCCGATCAATCCAATCTATTTTAAATCTTAGTGATGCAGAAACTGTTGTACATGCTTTTATCTCCTCACGCCTTGATTATTGTACAGCCTGTTCAGTTGTCTTAATCAAAAAACTTGCAGACTGTACCAAACTCAGCTGTTAACCAGGCTCAGGCTGTTAACCAGGACCAAGAAGTACGACCACATAACACCTGTTTTAGCCTCGTTACATTGTCTCCCTGTTTGTTTTAGGATTGACTTTAAGATCTTATTGATTACTTTTAAGGCTCTTCATGGCCTGGCGCAAGACTATATTTTAGACCTTGTAAACCTTCACGTCGTTTGAGATCTTCGGGCAGGGGTTTCGTGTCTGTTCCTGAGTCCAGGTTGAAAACTAAGGGGGACAGAGCTTTTGCTATCAGGGACCCGAGGCTCTGGAACAACTTGCCTGAAAAAATGAATCAGTGTCGAATCAGTGTCTTCGTTTAAGTCTCTTCTCAAAACACATTTTTATCTGAAAGCATATTCTGATTTTACCTCAACTGGCTGTTTATTTATTGATTATTTTATTGCTTTTATAGGTTTCTGCCGGTTAAAAGGAAGTTTTTTCTTGCCACTCAGGATTGGCCACTAGTGGTCCTAAAAACTCCACCTGGCACCTTTAACCTCTAACTGCTCAAGAGGAGCTGCTCAACAGCCAACACATCATCATGCGTTCATTAAATGAGCTAAAGACACACAGGTGCTTAACAAAATACTTCAGTGGTGCCTAGATAAAGTAAATGGGAAAAAATCCTGACCCATTTCATGTATTTATTTCTGGAGGAGCTTTTAATAAAAGCTGTGTATTATGAGGCATGCACATTGTTATTAAGAATGTCTAATAATCTAGATGCTATTCATGTTTTAGTAACTGCTCCTACTGGTGTGGCTGCATACACCATTCATGCTACAAGAAAACAACTCGGCTGGCCAAGCATATATATAGTAACAATTATTTCATTAGAACACTTTACAGAAGCTAATTTAAGGTAGGGCTCTCCATTGTTTACAATACAAAAGAAAATGCAATCTCCTAATAGAGTTCAGTTAAAGTTCCACAAATGAATGAATTTCAGTGGCCCCAACACTTGGGATGTACTTGGGATGTGATAAATCTAACATTTTAGAATATATAGGATAATTTTAATGCAGTGTTATGGCAAGCAGCAGTTATTTTTTTATTTTTTTTTTATTTTACAACACAATCAACATACACAGATTCTTATGAAACTATGTTGTGTATTATTGTGCAAGCAGCCTAAATAAATAGCCTAAGTAATCATAATAACACTAATCTGTACATAAATTAGAAGATGTAAAAGGAATATTATATGATGTTTTAGATCAACAGAAATTAAAGCTGCAAGCGGCGATAAACAGACCCGCGCACCTGACCGCATGTCGAGGTGTGCTGCCGTAGCGCTGCGATTTCTGGCGTTTCGATTGATGCGGCTCTGAATTTTCACGTGTATCGGATGTTGCACGGAGGAGGCAAATGTCACTTCTGTCCCTTACTTCCTGTTGCCAGTTTTGTTCAGTAAATCCCAGTTTCACTTTATTATGACAGTGGGCAATTTGACAAGCAGGCCTAGCAACTGTTGAGATGTCTCACCCGAATGTCTTCCTCTTATTTTTCTTTTATGGCTTGCATGCACTACCACCCTCCACAGTCTGCAGGAATGTGTCAGGATTGGCCACTAGTGGTTCTAAAAATTTCACCTGGCACCTTTAACCTCTAACTGCTCAAGAGAAGCTGCTCAGTAGCCAACACATCAGACTGCGTTGAGCACTACTTTAAAACAAGTTTTGATAAAAATAAACAACAGCCAGCTTGCTAAATGCTAACCAAGATTAAAAACTAGAAAACGTATAGAAATAAATAAAAGAACGCTAAGTGTAACCCAGTTGCTACAATGATTGAATTTATTTCATTACATATTTAACTATTTAACTGTTTACTTATGAATTACAAATTATTTAGAGAAACATTTATTTATTCCATTTGCTATGCATTTATGTCACAGTTAAGTAATGCATGTAATTGCATATTTCAATCTGACCACAAAAGATAAAATTCATGGACATTACTTGTGTAGCTAAATACACTTTAATCATCACTCTGTGACATTTTCTTCCAGAGACAAAATTTCCTCAAAAATGATTGGTCTTGAAACTATTCCCAATTTGTGCATCTCATTACCATTACATTTGAGTTGCAGAGCTAAGCTTGCATTTTGCTGAAAAACAATCCCTGATGATGTGTGAAAAAAAACAGAAGGTTGTTTAACAACAGGTACCGACTGTTTTTAAGGTATTTTACCCTCAAAGACTCTTCTAGACATATGGATAGGTAAGAATGCTCCATCTGCTGGACAACTGTTTTCCAAGTTGATGACATGAACTAAAATTTAAAAGTTTTATTATCAGTATCGTTATCGTTTGAATCCTGAATGGGGTCATTTTCAGTATTATAGATGCTGCATTAAGTCAATTTTTATGTTTAGTTAGTTATGGTTAGGATGACAATGATGGATGCAACAATGCAATGTATAGTGTAAAAAAAATGTTATATTATCTAACAATACATTGTCTCTAAACTTATTACACAGACCCTCTGTGCATCAGCCTCCACAAAATCAGCAAACGAAATCTGCAGGGTCCATGATGGCTGAAAATTACGTTTTCAGTGCGTTATTTATTGTACCAATGAAAGGTTAATTTTACTGTTTAACCAGTAAAATCAGTATATTGTCATATACATATATGACAATATACTGATTTTACATGCAAGCCTGTGATACCACAACTTTGCCTCTAAAGAAATTGGTTGGTAAAGGTTTTCGGTTATCTGATGAAAGGAGGTGGTTAAATGTGATTTAGTAACGGTTATTATATCTCCTGATCCAAAATGTCCAGGGCGTGAGTCCTCACACATTGACCAAAGGACATCTGCTGGAGGCTAGACAAACCATTTAAAGTCAACCGTTCGAGATGCCCACCTTAAAAGACTCATGTACTCTCATGCACATGTTAATGTATATCGATTGTGATGACACAATTGCTGTTATTGCAAAATAATTCCTTTGTTATTTGTTTTGCTCAGCTCAAACATGACAAGGGAGCAGAGGACCACAATGATAGCAGTTCAAATCCGACCTGTAAGCATGCATCTAGGCAGAGGAAAGAGGAGTCTGCTGAAACTGACCTTTCCTCATCTGATTATGAAGCAGATACAGAATTCTCTGAGGAAGTCCAAGCCCAAATAAGCCAAGGCAATAGTGAAAAAATACTGAGTCTTTCAAAAACTCAAGTGATACAGTTGTCAGTCTTTCTTTGAACTGCAAGTCGTAAACAAGTTTGCCTGAGCACGACAAGTGCTAACACAAAACACCGAGACACACTCAGTTAGCAGAAACATTCCTCCTGTTATTTCAAAGTATCATAAAAGTCACACAATTGCACTCTTTTTACGAGAGATGCACTTGCTACTGTCCATCATAAACAGGGGACGGCCATTACCATGGAAGCTGACAGATGCCTTGCTTGTCAAGCAATGTGCTGCATCCTTACAACTGTATGACACTTGTTTCAATTCTGATTACATTGTGGGGCAGTGTTTTTTCCCCCTTTGTGTATATATATAGTGTCAAAATCCACTGTGATTCCTTTTGCCTCACACATATGCAGAGATGAGTTAAAATACTGTTACTTTGTAAAAAAAAAAAAAAAAAAAAAAACAGTACTCAAGTAGACTATTGTTTACTATTGGCTAGCATTAGCTGTTGGCCAGCACTCGACTGCTATCCAGCTGGAACATATACTAGATCATTTATTAACGGGCAGACATTGTTTTTTGTGGGTGTTTATGGAAATCGTAAGGATGCAGTACTGACTAAATTAAAGGGACAGTTAACCCCAAAATCAAAAATACATATTTTTCCTCTTACCTGTAGTGCTATTTATCCATAGAACTAGATGGCACTCGACTTGTGGTGCTCAAAGCGGCCAAAAATGCATCTGAAAAACTGAACAGCAATGTCTCTTAACAGACATCATGACACGGGTTACTCAAGATAATCCACAAACCTTGTTGTGAGCAGTTTCATGTAAGAATTGTTTTCTTTCTACCGAACTACACCCTCCAACAGCACAAAAGTTTCCTACATGTATGTCATACATGTCACTTTGACTGTATGTTGTACAATTATGACAAATAAAAGTGAACTGGAACTTACCAATTTGAACAAAACACAAAGCACAGATGAGATGATGATCAATGCAATTGCAAATGCAATGACATAAAGTAATCATGATTCCCATAAAATCAAAGTATTGGACAAATAAATAATTTGACCTGATGATGGCACCAATGAAATGTTGAAGTTATTTCAGTCAGGACAACAGTTGTGGACCTAGTGACAATGCCATCCATAGAGTCACACTGAATGCGTGTTTAAAAATCCAAGAGCGAATGGGACAAAGGCATAATGCAAGGAAAAAACAAACAAAGGAAAAGCAATGTCATGCAACAGCTGTCTTAAACTATCTAAAGTTGTCGATTAAATGTGGTGGCGTACACCTTGCACCTTGTACGGATAAGCGTGTCCAATGTCCTGTTATATGTTGTGGTGTCATCGAGAAGACACTCCTGGCTATGTACTGGGGATGGAATTTGATTCTCTTGTATCAAAGCTCAGAGAGGACACTTTTCAAACTACAGAACATCAGGGATTACACCTTTAACTGATTCATGCTCTCCTGAACAAGATTATTCTTCGGTAACTGACTTATACCACCATTGAAATTATTGCTATTTTAAATGCCTGCCTGATATTGCACCATTCTAATTACAATACAGTCATCGTTTATACAAAGTCTGACTACCCCCGGGAGCACACTAATGTAGGAGTGCGCTGTCACTGCATAAAAACGAATCCAGCTTTAGCTCCATGGTGTAACCCCCAAACCCGCAAATTAAAGCAAACATCGCGAAAACTTGAATGGAAATGGCATTCCAACAATCTGGAAAAATCTCGATTAGTCTGGCAAGATAGTCTTAATAATTATAGGAAAACTCTCCGTAACGCCAGAACAGCTGTTTACTCATCATTAAAAAGGGGAAAATATAAACAACCAAGGTTTCTGTTCCACATAAGCATTCGCCGAGGCCTTTTCCTCGCATTTATCGCAAACTTTGTACGCAGCGTACAGCTTCACACACCTCACCATTACCTCGCCTTTACTGGAGCATCAAGTTCTGCACCACATTTCAACATTGAGGGATCTGTTTGACCTCTCCAGACCATCCTGCATCACTTTAGATAATTTCCCTCATTATCTCATTGATGAAACTGGTATTCTTTTGTTTAGTAGAGGCAATGGAGCGGCAGTGTCAACAAGGGTTCTAGCAGCTCCTAAATTGCGCTTTCGTTGCTTTACTTGAAGCAGAGCATCTAATGCGTTATTCATTACAACAACTTCCTCATTGTCATCCCTTTCTACATGTGATGCCGTTTCTTTTCTGCCCTCATAAAATGTGGTGTTTGGTTTGCAATGGTATTTTAACCGTGTGTCTAGGTTTGCCTAAATGTATAAATCTTAATAACAACTTAAAAAGGAAACATTAAACTGTTCAGAAAGTCAAATATCTCAATTTAAACTTATTATTATTTATTAATGTACTTCAAGCAACAATTCGGCTTGATAACAATGTAAAAGATGTTAGAACGGAGACTGAATATCCCAGTGGAAGTTGTGGCTATTCAGCAGGTTAATGGTTCAGTTTAGAGCGGATTAGATCCACCCCAGTAAATGATTTTAATACCAACTAAAAATCAGTATCATTTTGAATTTCTCCCGTTTATAACAATCTACATTTCATGATATCGGTAGAGAATTAAACATAAAAAGTTTATTTATATAACACATTTCATTGGTGGAAGCACAATGTGCTGTTTTGACCATTCACCACGCACAAGCTTAACTCAGAGTGAAAATACTCAGAGATAATTGAACAAACTCTCATTTCAGCTGTTATGGAACCGAAAACTCAGTTTTGCAGCTAATGGTCGATCAAGTCAGGATCAGGGTTTGTTAAACTTGCGTCTTGTAACAGACCCGTTTGGGTTAAATTACAACATATACTTTAGTGTAAAAATGTCAAGAACAAGTATATGGTTTCATGAGTTCATAGCTTCAAAGATGCATGGTTTTTGAAAAAATTTCAGACTTACATTTTTCACCAAAATATTCTGATATAGTGATCTGAAAATACATTTTAGTATATCCTTTCTATAATCACGAGATTGATAAATCTCACGAATGTTGCCAAATTTAGCAGATAAAGCATATTTAGAAGTTGTGCCACTTAAATAAGCAGTGTGTAGGATATAGTGGCATCTAGCCGAGAATTTGCAGATTGCAAACAACTCAATACCGCTTGTGATCAGTAGGAGAAAATACGGTGGTCGCGACAAACGCAAAAGGCCCTATCTACAGCCAGTGTTCTTTTTCCCCGTTCCGTGTTATTTTAGAAACATGGCGGTATAACATGTCGGACTCCGTGGAAGAGGAGCCCTGCATTCTGTAGAAATAAATTGAGGCAATGACAACAACGACATCACTTTCAGGTGTTTATACACTAATTAAAACATTATTGTGAATAGTCAATTTCTGCCAATATTCCTCAAATGGAGCCCAAAAAATCTCATACACTGTACCTTTATTGGACAAATTTAGGAAAGGGAGTAAGTAGTAAATTAATGCACAATGGATTTCTATCATTATTATATTTATTTTACTTCAATACATGGCTGCGTATTTGTCATACATTTAATGATATAAATTTGAATATTCATGAAGGTGTAATACCTTAGCATGACAGTTAATGATTTACTATAACATAAATCGATTTCATTATGACTTGAGTGTCTTTTAGAATAATAATAATAATGTTAATGGAATAGAGGTGACATTCGTTTCATGTGTGATTTGCCTAAAGCCTAAGTACTAAGTACTCATACCAAAGCAATACTTTTATTGATATCTACTGTGAGGAATATCAAACAGATGTCATATTTTTTGAATAAAAGTTGCCAGTGATATCTAAAACATGAACACTTCATTTTCCATCCAATTTTAATACAAATCTGTTTTTACACATCTAGCATTGTTTACTGTATATAAATTGATGTTTAAGTAATCATTTTATAATTGTGGACAATCTAGATTCGCAATTTAAAAATAATAAACGTAATGAAATGGCTTCGTCTTGAAGCTGATGTATAGAATACGTAAGTCTGTCGTAAAATAGCCACACCATTGGAATTCTGTATCTAAACATTTTTCTTTTGGAGAAAATTTGATTCTACATAGTGCTTGCTATGACGTTTTTTGTAGGCAATCCCATAAGTTAGCATCACTAATGATGACCTCGCCAAAAGTCTAAATAATTGAGAGATTGGCTGAGCAGCTCCTCTTGAGCAGTTAGATGTTAAAGGTTCCAGGTGGAGTTTTTAGGACCACTAGTGGCCAATCCTGACACATTCCTGCAGACTGTGGAGGGTGGTAGTGCATGCAAGCCATAAAAGAAAAATAAGAGACATCTCAACAGTTACTAGGCCTGCTTGTCAAATCGCCCACTGTGATAATAAAGCGAAACTGGGATTTACTGAACGTAGCAATTTAATGATATAACAATTTAACAAACTCTCTTACCGCAGAGCCATGAGGGCCTGCATAAAATTTCTGCTGAGCAGAGAACGGAGCGACTGGCAAGGACTTTTCCTGGCTGAGGTTCCAGCTTGGACCTTCGGCTAACAGCAACACGCCAAGGCAACTCCTATCCCTCTATGGACAGGAAACGTAATTGGCATCACATTACATAGCCTCAGATAGCTTAACCGTGTACTTGGCTAAGCACAGGACTGTGTTACTTTTGTGAATGTACATGTATTGGTTTGGTTCATTGAGTTATATTGTTGTGAACCAAATCCTCAAACCTACTATTAATGGTAATTTTGGTTATAGTTATTAATTTAATTATTAATCAGAGTTCCAAATTAATAGTTTAGTGTATTTTGTGAGACTGAAACAATCACTTGGCTATTATTCCACTTGTTTTAGAGTGGTGCCCCAGGGAGTTTATTATCCGATCAATACGATCTATTTTAAATCTCAGTGATGCAGAAACGGTTGTACATGCTTTTATCTCGTCACGCCTTGATTATTGTAACAGCCTGTTCACTTGTCTTAATCAAAAAACTTTGACACGACGGCAGATTGTACCAAACTCAGCTGTTAACTAGGCTGACAAAATACTTCAGATAAAGTAAATGAGAAAAATCCTGACCCATTTCATGTATTTATTTCTGGAGGAGCAGGAAGTCTCTTTTAATAAAATTTGTGTATTATGTGTAATGCAGCATACACCATTCATGCTACAACAATACATCTCGGCTGGCCAAGCATATATAGTAACAATTATTTCATTAGTTAATTTAAGGTAGACAAAATAATGGCAATCTTCTCCTCCAGTTTTATATGGATTTATAGAAAAACGTTCTCTTCATGTAATGTCCTACACAAAAGAGATTCATTTTAAGACTGGAAAAAGCCACATTTTCGTATTTTCGTATGTATCCACTGCTGAAGAGTGGAAACATTTGAAATAGTTGAAATACTGAAACAGCTGAAATGGCAGTCAAAATACAAACAGAATAATTGACATGACAGTTAAAATGGAAATGTTGCAAGAAGATGAAGTTTCAGTTTAAGCACTGAATGAATAGCGCTAATTTATGTGTAAACTCCTGCATTGCATTGTGCTATTAGCACAATGCAATGCAATCTATTTACTCAAAAATAGATACTTAAGATAGTTATCGTTGTTTTTTATTTCTTATTTCACGCTTATTTTTATTCTTGCACATTTGTAGGAGCTTGCTACATGTCACTATGACTGTATGTTGTACAATTATGACAAATAAAAGTGAACTGGAACTTACCAATTAGAACAAAACACAAAGCACAGATGAGATGATGATCAATGCAATTGAAAAAAGAATGACATAAAGTAATCATGATTCCCATAAATAAGATGGCACCAGATGAAAGGTTGAAAGCAAAAACACACAATATGAAGTCTACTCTAAATGCACTAAACTACAGGACAAAGGGAGGGGAGGGGTGGAGGGGGGGTTCACAACAATAAAACTCAATGAACCAAAACAATACATATACATTCCCATAACCCTAACCCTAACCCCCTAACCCAGTCTTTAGGAATGTGTCAGGATTGGCCACTAGTGGTCCTAAATACTCCACCCTGGCACCTTTAACCTCTAACTGCTCAAGAGGAGCTGCTCAGCAGCCAACAGGCACAGGTGCTTAACAAAATACTTGTCTAGTGGTGCCTAGATAAAGTAAATGGGAAAAATCCTGACCCATGTCATGTATTTATTTCTGGAGGAGCAGGAAGTCTCTTTTAATAAAAGCTGTGTATCATGAGGCATGCAGATTGTTAGCAAGAATGTCTAATAATCTAGATGCTATTCATGTTTTACTAACTGCTCCTACTGGTGTGGCTGCATACACCATTCATGCTACAAGAAAACAACTCGGCTGGCCAAGCATATATATATAGTAACAATTATTTCATTAGAACACCTTAAAGAAGTTATTTTAAGGTAGACAAAGTAATGGAAATCTTCTCCTGCAGTTTTATATGGATTTATAGAAAAACTATCTCTTCATGTAATGGCCTACACAAAAGAGATTAACTTTAAGAATAGAAAAAGCCACATTTTCGTATGTACCCACTGCTGAAAATTTGGAGCTGAAACATCTGAAATAGTTGAAATACTGAAACAGCTGAAATGGCAGTCGAAATACAAACAGAGAAATTGACATGACAGTTCTAAGTCTATATTTACCATGTGTGTTTTACATGCAACAGCTGTATTAAACAAACTAAAGTTGTCTTTCTGTATGTGATACCGTTTTTGTTCTGCCGTCATTAAATGTGGTGTTTGGTTTGCCATGGTTTTGTAACCGAGTGTCCTAGGTTTGCCTAACTGTATAAATCTTATAAATTCGGCTTGATAACAATGTAAAAGATGTTGCCAATTCATAGATCGGAGACTGCATATCCCAGTGGAAGTTGTGGCTATTCAGCAGGTTAATGGTTCAGTTTAGAGCGGATTAGATCCACCCCAGTAACTGATTTTAATACCAACTAATAATCAGTATCATTTTCAATTTCTCCCGTTTATAACAATCTACATTTCATGATATCGGTAGAGAATTAAACATAAAAGTTTATTTATATAACACATTCACTCAGCTTAACTCAGAGTGAAAATACTCAGAGATGATTGAAAAACTCTCATTTCAGCTGTTATGGATCTGAAAACTCATCTAATGGTCGATCAAGTCAGATTCAAAGATGCATGGTTTTTGAAGAAAGATTTCAGACTTACAATTTTCACCAAAGTATTCTGATATAGTGATCTGAAAATACATTTTAGTATATCCTTTCTGTAATCACGAGATTGATGAATCTCACGAACGTTGCCAAATTTAGCAGATAATGCATATTTAGGATAAGGATTTAGTGGCATCTAGCCGAGAATTTGCAGATTGCAAACAACTCAAGCGGTAGCGGTGATCAGTAGGAGAAACTACGGTGGTCGCGAAAAACACAAAAGGTCCTATCTTCAGCCAGTGTTCTTTTCCCCGTTCCGTGTTATTTTAGAAACATTTCGGTTCAACATGTCGGACTCCGTGGAAGACGAGCCCTGCTTTCTGTAGAAATAAAGTGTGGCAATGACAACAACGGCATCACTTTCAGGTGATTATACACTAATTAAAACTTTCTTGTGAATATTCAATTTCTGCCAATACTCGTCAAATAGACCCCCAAAAATCTTACACACTGTACCTTTATTGGTCAAATATAGCAAAGGGAGTAAGTCGTAAATTAATGCACAATGGATTTCTATCATTATTATATTTATTTTACTTCAAAAAAATAGCCCCTGTCTGTGCCTCTCATCTATTATCATTATGAGCTAAGCACGAGTTATTTTCTGACTAAAAATCCCTGACGATCTATAAAAAGCCCAGATTTTCATTTAACAACACCGACATTCATTTCCATGATCCCCAAAGACTCTTTTGTCCACCTGGATTAAAAAACATTCATCTGCTGCACGATTTAACCCAAACTGCGACTATAACGATACAACGATAATAAAACTTTCTAAATTTTAGTTCACGACATCAACTTGGGAAACATTTTTTTTTGTCCAGCAGATAGAGCATTTTTGCCTATTCAGATGTCTAGAAGAGTCTTTGAGGGTTATGAAAATACCTTTAAAACAGTTGGTACGTGTTGTTAAACAACCTTCTGTTTTTTTCACACATCATCAGGGATTGTTTTTCACTCTGCACCTCAAATGTAATGGTAATGACATGCACAAATTGGGAATAGTTTCAAGACCAAGGAGTTATAATCATTTTTGAGGAAATTTTGTCTCAGGAAGCAAAAGTCACAGAGTGATGACTAGAGTGTATTTAGCTACACAAGTAATTTCCATGCATTGTATCTTTTGTGGTCAGATTGAAATAACAAACTATTCAACAACAGAAACATGGCATGATTAACTATTGGAGAATGTATGCAATTTCCATTGTATCTTGTGTCTTTGCTAAAAATGTCTTTCTTAAAATTGGGATGATAATTCATGTACCTTGCAATAAAGTTTTACAAAAACATCCCTAGCTGTCAGATATATCAGGCTGGTGGAGAGAATCTCCTACTAAAAGATGACCTTGATGTCAGATGATGATAAATTAAGATGATACATACAACCTCCATATGTGTGAGACACAGTTTAATCCAATCTAACATATTTCAAAGACTACATCTTTCTAGTAGGCTTGCTTAATGTTATCCAGAGCCTGCCTATTTGAGCCTGCCTGTCCTTGGTGTAACCAAGCCTCAGCGTCCTTTACTCATTAAGTTTGGTCATGTCGAAGTTTGAATCAATTCTGGGCTAAGGTTTATTAAACATTTTTGTGCATGTGCAACAAGGCCATAGACCCAGATCCAAGTTTGGCACATTTGAGATTGGCACACAGTGCATGCAATTCACGGAAAACTCCAGCACACATTTATTAGTAAATGATTGAATGATGATGTGGCTCTAAGTATAGTATGAATACTATAGCAGGTTGGTTTGAAAAAGAAAAAAGTGTGTGTGTGTGTTACCTGTACAAAGATCATTTTTCCCATTTACTTTATCTAGGCACCACTGAAGTATTTTGTTAAGCACCTGTGTCTGTAGCTCATTTAATGAACGCACGATGATGTGTTGGCTGCTGAGCAGCTCCTCTTGAGCAGTTAAAGGTGCCAGGTGGAGTTTTTAGGACCACTAGTGGCCAATCCTGACACATTCCTACAGACTGTGGAGGGTGGTAGTGCATGCAAGCAATAAAAGAAAAATAAGAGGAAGACATTTGGGTGAGACATCTCAAAAGTTGCTAGGCCTGCTTGTCAAATCGCCCACTGTGATAATAAAGTGAAACTGGGATTTACTGAACATAACAATTTGGGGCTGTATCTTCAGTGTGTGAATGCATTATTCGCTGTGAAACAGAAAGTTCTTGTAACTTGAGTGTATACTGTTCAATCCCCCAAATTTCACGTGTTTGATATGAGACCTGGCCTGAGCACATCTTCATGCCAATTAAGAGTTGGAGACATTGCGCCACCAACTGGCAACAGGAAGTAAGGGACAGAAGGGACATTTACCTCCTCCGCGCAACATCCGATACACGTGAAAATTCAGAGCCGCGTCAATCGAAACTCCGGAAATCGCAGCGCGACGGCAGCACACCTCGACATGCAGTCAGGTGCGCGGGTCTGTTTATCGCTGCTTGCAGCTTTAATTTCTGTTGATCTTAAACATCATTTAATATTCCTTTGACATCTTCTAATTTATGTACAGATTAGTGTTATTATGATTACTTACTAGGCTATTTATTTAGGCTGCTTGCACAATAATACACCACATAGTTTCATAAGAATGTGTGTATGTCGAAAAATAAAAATAAAATAAAATAACTGCTGCTTAGTTTGATGCCATAACACTGCAAAGAAATGATCCTATATATTCTAAAATGTTAGATTTATCACATCCCAAGTACATCCCAAGTGTTGGGGCCACTGAAATTCATTCATTTGTGGAACTTTAACTGAACTCTATTAGGAGACTGCATTTTCTTTTGTATTGTAAACAATGGGGAGCCCTTGAACTCAGCATCCCACAATCCTGAGAGCCAATGAATGCAGCATTCCACAATCCATTGGTCAGTCTGACCTGTGACCCGTGATGTCACCTGGTCGGTCAGTTGTCATTGTTCTTTCTCTTCTCCTCCAAGAACTCTTCACACACAGGAGACGTCTGCGGCTGTTTCCCTCTCTGTGTGGCCTTCCTGGAACAGACACACCGCGGAACTGAAAACTCTCTCTTACAGCAGCAATGCGAGGTCCTGCGTAAGATTTGTGCAACAATAATTAGCACCAATGTCAACTACACAAAGTCTGAAAGCTAACTTTATGAAGCAACTAAAGTTTTCGCCAAGCTAACTGCAACGAGAACAACAAGACAGATTGTTGCCTGTTGTTATCCATCTGGATGGATCCATGGAGATGGGTGCTGGTTTCGTTAATGTTGCACAAGTTTTATATTTGCTTTGTTTTCTAATTCAACATTTAGTTAAAAATCTGTGTTAATTGTAGGTCTGAACAACAAAAGGACCACAAATAACTTTCTTCATTTAGTAGAAAGATTTTTCTTTTCATGATCTGTCATTTCCCCCATTAACTTTTATTATGGATGCACTTAAAAATACGAGAGATTAGGAGTCTGCCTGTCAGCAAGAAAAACCCCTTTTACATCATGTGGGGAGACCGGGAAAGATTGTAACAAAGGGATAGTTGTAACAGCTCCACTTTCACCAAGAAGGCCTAAGAGTCTTATGGTCAATTTCATGTATGATCACTTCCTTCCTGACCTTGCATGTACAATTTCTTCAAAAACTTGTATAAAGTTGACCTCATACTGTAACATCTGCCCCAATGTGCAGAGACGCAGTAGGCTTTCGAACAGTGTATGGTGCTGAAATTCAATTCAATTCAATTCAAATTATATAGCGCCAATTCATAACAGAAGTTATCTCATTGCGCTTTTCCTATAGAGCAGGTCTAGACCGTACTCTTTATAATATTAATTACAGAGACCCAACAAATCCCACCATGAGCAAGCATCTGGCGACAGTGGCAAGAAAAAACTTCCTTTTACAGGCAGAAACCTATAAAAGCAATAAAATAATCAATAAATAAACAGCCAGTTCAGGTAAAATCAGAATATGCTTTCAGATAAAAATGTGTTTTGAGAAGAGACTTAAACGAAGACACTGATTCGAAACTGATTCATTTTTTCAGGCAAGTTGTTCCAGAGCCTCGGGTCCCTGATGTTATGTGGTCGTACTTCTTGGTCCTGGTTAACAGCCTGAGCCTGGTTAACAGCTGAGTTTGGTACAGTCTGCAAATTTTTTGATTAAGACAAGTGAACAGGCTATTACAATAATCAAGGCGTGAGGAGATAAAAGCATGTACAACTGTTTCTCCATCACTAAGATTTAAAATAGATCGGATTGATCATATTGATCGGATAATAAACTTCCTCGGGGCACCACTCTAAAACAAGTGAAATAATAGCCAATTGATTGATTCAGTCTCACAAAATACACTAAACTATTAATTTGGAACTCCGATTAATAATTGAATTAATAACTATAACCAAAATTACCATTAATAGCTAGTAGGTTGAAGGATTTGGAGTTCTACATAGAAGAGGTTGGCAAAATATCCACTCTTGTGCAATGTTAAAGAAACCAGCATAAACCAGCATACATGTCACTATGACTGTATGTTGTACAATTATGACAAATAAAAGTGAACTGGAACTTACCAATTAGAACAAAACACAAAGCACAGATGAGATGATGATCAATGCAATTGCAAAAACAATGACATAAAGTAATCATGATTCCCATAAATAAGATGGCACCAGATGAAAGGTTGAAAGCAAAAACACACAATATGAAGTCTACTCTAAATGCACTAAACTACAGGACAAAGGGAGGGGAGGGGTGGAGGGGGGGTTCACAACAATAAAACTCAATGAACCAAAACAATACATATACATTCCCATAACCCTAACCCTAACCCCCTAACCCAGTCTTTAGGAATGTGTCAGGATTGGCCACTAGTGGTCCTAAATACTCCACCCTGGCACCTTTAACCTCTAACTGCTCAAGAGGAGCTGCTCAGCAGCCAACAGGCACAGGTGCTTAACAAAATACTTGTCTAGTGGTGCCTAGATAAAGTAAATGGGAAAAATCCTGACCCATTTCATGTATTTATTTCTGGAGGAGCAGGAAGTCTCTTTTAATAAAAGCTGTGTATCATGAGGCATGCAGATTGTTAGCAAGAATGTCTAATAATCTAGATGCTATTCATGTTTTACTAACTGCTCCTACTGGTGTGGCTGCATACACCATTCATGCTACAAGAAAACAACTCGGCTGGCCAAGCATATATATATATAGTAACAATTATTTCATTAGAACACCTTAAAGAAGTTATTTTAAGGTAGACAAAGTAATGGAAATCTTCTCCTGCAGTTTTATATGGATTTATAGAAAAACTATCTCTTCATGTAATGGCCTACACAAAAGAGATTAACTTTAAGACTAGAAAAAGCCACATTTTCGTATGTACCCACTGCTGAAAATTTGGAGCTGAAACATCTGAAATGGTTGAAAAACTGAAACAGCTGAAATGGCAGTCGAAATACAAACAGAGAAATTGACATGACAGTTAAAATGGAAATGTTGCAAGAAGATGAAGTTTCAGTTTAAGCACTGAATGAAGAGTGCAAATGTATGTGTAAACTCGGTGACAAGTCCTGTATTGAAAATATAACTTAAAAGTATTAAAGGAAAAGTACCCATTAAGCAGAGTAAACCTGTCAATGTTTTATTTCTGTATATTATTGATTTGTTACTACTGATGCATTTAGCAGTATTTTAATGTTGTAGCTGATCTAGGTAGAGCAAATTAGAACTAGTTATTGTATTGTTTTTTTTTGTTTCATCAATAATAATGCATCACATTTCATAAAGTGATCATTTATTTTGTATTTAAAATCTTTGTCCATCTACACAGGTGTTGTCACTTCTGTTGCCTATTTAGACCTCTTCAGATGTGCTTGATCGACATCTTCCACACCCTTCTGTTGCTTTTGTTGCACCTTGTTATGCCGTTATCCTTCATATTAATCCATAGAGTTTGATGATATCGTGTAATTGCCAGCATAGTTTCACCCAATTTACCCCAGACTAGAGCTCTTATCAGCCAGAGTAACTGGAAACACCGGGTTGGATGTGGAGAGCATTTAATTAGCAAAGTAACTACAGCTGTCAACCAAATATAGTTAGTAAAAGTACTACAGTTCTCTCTGAAACTTAGTGAAGTAAGTTACAGAACATGGACCCCCCACACACCCAACCATTACAATAGTAATAGGGTTGCTATTACTATTCAAGAATATTTTTTACTTACTCAAAGTTACTTAAGATTACTTATCATTGTTATTTATTTCTTATTTCACGCTTATCTTATAAGTAATCATGATTCCCATAAATAAGATGGCACCAGATGAAAGGTTGAAGTTATTTCAGTCAGGACAAAAGTTGTGGACCCACCGACAATGCCACCCCTAGAGTCACACTGAGTGAGTGTTTAAAAATCCAAGAGCGAGTGGTAGATGATTACAATAAACACAGTGAAAGCTTTGAGTGCTCGGAAGACTAGAAAGTCTATATTTACCATGTGTGTTTTACATGCAACAGCTGTATTAAACAAACTAAAGTTGTCTTTCTGTATGTGATACCGTTTTTGTTCTGCCCTCATTAAATGTGGTGTTTGGTTTGCCATGGTTTTGTAACCGAGTGTCCTAGGTTTGCCTAACTGTATAAATCTTATAAATTCGGCTTGATAACAATGTAAAAGATGTTGCCAATTCATAGATCGGAGACTGCATATCCCAGTGGAAGTTGTGGCTATTCAGCAGGTTAATGGTTCAGTTTAGAGCGGATTAGATCCACCCCAGTAACTGATTTTAATACCAACTAATAATCAGTATCATTTTCAATTTCGATCTGAAAATACATTTTAGTATATCCTTTCTGTAATCACGAGATTGATGAATCTCACGAACGTTGCCAAATTTAGCAGATAATGCATATTTAGGATAAGGATTTAGTGGCATCTAGCCGAGAATTTGCAGATTGCAAACAACTCAAGCGGTAGCGGTGATCAGTAGGAGAAACTACGGTGGTCGCGAAAAACACAAAAGGTCCTATCTTCAGCCAGTGTTCTTTTTCCCCGTTCCGTGTTATTTTAGAAACATTTCGGTTCAACATGTCGGACTCCGTGGAAGACGAGCCTTGCTTTCTGTAGAAATAAAGTGTGGCAATGACAACAACGACATCACTTTCAGGTGATTATACACTAATTAAAACTTTCTTGTGAATATTCAATTTCTGCCAATACTCGTCAAATAGACCCCCAAAAATCTTACACACTGTACCTTTATTGGTCAAATATAGCAAAGGGAGTAAGTCGTAAATTAATGCACAATGGATTTCTATCATTATTATATTTATTTTACTTCAAAAAAATTACTGCGTATTTGTTTTTACATTTAATTAAATACATTTGAATATTCATGAAGGTGTAATACCTTAGCATGACAGTTAATGATTTACTATAAAATAAATCGATTTCTTTATGACATGACTGTCTTTTACAATAGTAATCTGATAAATGTTTGTGTGTGTGTTTGGTACTTCCTTCAATCAATAGTGGAAAGTTGGAACAGAGCCAAATGGAAGTTGTAACGTTATCTCAGCTCTGACGCGCTGTTAGCCTGATTAAGGTTCAATTTTCCAAGTGAAGGTTACCTTTTCTATACTCAGTCTAATGTAATGTCAACCTCTTGGTCATTTATGGACATTCGGGTCATGTTGCCCTGTTAAAACCCCCGAGAGCTCACTGACTTTTGATATGAAGAACATGCATGTTTCAAAATAGCCCCTGTCTGTGCCTCTCATCTATTATCATTATGAGCTAAGCACGAGTTATTTTCTGACTAAAAATCCCTGACGATCTATAAAAAGCCCAGATTTTCATTTAACAACACCGACATTCATTTCCATGATCCCCAAAGACTCTTTTGTCCACCTGGATTAAAAAACATTCATCTGCTGCACGATTTAACCCATTTCCCAAACTGCGACTATAACGATACAACGATAATAAAACTTTCTAAATTTTAGTTCACAACATCAACTTGGGAAACAGTTTTTTTTGTCCAGCAGATTGAGCATTTTTGCCTATTCAGATGTCTAGAAGAGTCTTTGAGGGTTATGAAAATACCTTTAAAACAGTTGGTACGTGTTGTTAAACAACCTTCTGTTTTTTTCACACATCATCAGGGATTGTTTTTCACTCTGCAACTCAAATGTAATGGTAATGACATGCACAAATTGGGAATAGTTTCAAGACCAAGGAGTTGGAGAATGTATGCAATTTCCATTGTATCTTGTGTCTTTGCTAAAAATGTCTTTCTTAAAATTGGGATGATAATTCATGTACCTTGCAATAAAGTTTTACAAAAACATCCCTAGCTGTCAGATATATCAGGCTGGTGGAGAGAATCTCCTACTAAAAGATGACCTTGATGTCAGATGATGATAAATTAAGATGATACATACAACCTCCATATGTGTGAGACACAGTTTAATCCAATCTAACATATTTCAAAGACTACATCTTTCTGTAGGCTTGCTTAATGTTATCCAGAGCCTGCCTATTTGAGCCTGCCTGTCCTTGGTGTAACCAAGCCTCAGCGTCCTTTACTCATTAAGTTTGGTCATGTCGAAGTTTGAATCAATTCTGGGCTAAGGTTTATTAAACATTTTTGTGCATGTGCAACAAGGCCATAGACCCAGATCCAAGTTTGGCACATTTGAGATTGGCACACAGTGCATGCAATTCACGGAAAACTCCAGCACACATTTATTAGTAAATGATTGAATGATGATGTGGCTCTAAGTATAGTATGAATACTATAGCAGGTTGGTTTGAAAAAGAAAAAAGTGTGTGTGTGTGTTACCTGTACAAAGATCATTTTTCCCATTTACTTTATCTAGGCACCACTGAAGTATTTTGTTAAGCACCTGTGTCTGTAGCTCATTTAATGAACGCACGATGATGTGTTGGCTGCTGAGCAGCTCCTCTTGAGCAGTTAAAAGTTCCAGGTGGAGTTTTTAGGACCACTAGTGGCCAATCCTGACACATTCCTACAGACTGTGGAGGGTGGTAGTGCATGCAAGCAATAAAAGAAAAATAAGAGGAAGACATTTGGGTGAGACATCTCAAAAGTTGCTAGGCCTGCTTGTCAAATCGCCCACTGTGATAATAAAGTGAAACTGGGATTTACTGAACATAACAATTTGGGGCTGTATCTTCAGTGTGTGAATGCATTATTCGCTGTGAAACAGAAAGTTCTTGTAACTTGAGTGTATACTGTTCAATCCCCCAAATTTCACGTGTTTGATATGAGACCTGGCCTGAGCACATCTTCATGCCAATTAAGAGTTGGAGACATTGCGCCACCAACTGGCAACAGGAAGTAAGGGACAGAAGGGACATTTACCTCCTCCGCGCAACATCCGATACACGTGAAAATTCAGAGCCGCGTCAATCGAAACTCCGGAAATCGCAGCGCGACGGCAGCACACCTCGACATGCAGTCAGGTGCGCGGGTCTGTTTATCGCTGCTTGCAGCTTTAATTTCTGTTGATCTTAAACATCATTTAATATTCCTTTGACATCTTCTAATTTATGTACAGATTAGTGTTATTATGATTACTTACTAGGCTATTTATTTAGGCTGCTTGCACAATAATACACCACATAGTTTCATAAGAATGTGTGTATGTCGAAAAAATAAAAAATAAAATAAAATAACTGCTGCTTAGTTTGATGCCATAACACTGCAAAGAAATGATCCTATATATTCTAAAATGTTAGATTTATCACATCCCAAGTACATCCCAAGTGTTGGGGCCACTGAAATTCATTCATTTGTGGAACTTTAACTGAACTCTATTAGGAGACTGCATTTTCTTTTGTATTGTAAACAATGGGGAGCCCTTGAACTCAGCATCCCACAATCCTGAGAGCCAATGAATGCAGCATTCCACAATCCATTGGTCAGTCTGACCTGTGACCCGTGATGTCACCTGGTCGGTCAGTTGTCATTGTTCTTTCTCTTCTCCTCCAAGAACTCTTCACACACAGGAGACGTCTGCGGCTGTTTCCCTCTCTGTGTGGCCTTCCTGGAACAGACACACCGCGGAACTGAAAACTCTCTCTTACAGCAGCAATGCGAGGTCCTGCGTAAGATTTGTGCAACAATAATTAGCACCAATGTCAACTACACAAAGTCTGAAAGCTAACTTTATGAAGCAACTAAAGTTTTCGCCAAGCTAACTGCAACGAGAACAACAAGACAGATTGTTGCCTGTTGTTATCCATCTGGATGGATCCATGGAGATGGGTGCTGGTTTCGTTAATGTTGCACAAGTTTTATATTTGCTTTGTTTTCTAATTCAACATTTAGTTAAAAATCTGTGTTAATTGTAGGTCTGAACAACAAAAGGACCACAAATAACTTTCTTCATTTAGTAGAAAGATTTTTCTTTTCATGATCTGTCATTTCCCCCATTAACTTTTATTATGGATGCACTTAAAAATACGAGAGATTAGGAGTCTGCCTGTCAGCAAGAAAACCCCTTTTTACATCATGTAGGGAGACCGGGAAAGATTGTAACAAAGGGATAGTTGTAACAGCTCCACTTTCACCAAGAAGGCCTAAGAGTCTTATGGTCAATTTCATGTATGATCACTTCCTTCCTGACCTTGCATGTACAATTTCTTCAAAAACTTGTATAAAGTTGACCTCATACTGTAACATCTGCCCCAATGTGCAGAGACGCAGTAGGCTTTCGAACAGTGTATGGTGCTGAAATTCAATTCAATTCAATTCAATTTATATAGCGCCAATTCATAACAGAAGTTATCTCATTGCGCTTTTCCTATAGAGCAGGTCTAGACCGTACTCTTTATAATATTAATTACAGAGACCCAACAAATCCCACCATGAGCAAGCATCTGGCGACAGTGGCAGAAAAACTTCCTTTTACAGGCAGAAACCTATAAAAGCAATAAAATAAACAATAAATAAACAGCCAGTTCAGGTAAAATCAGAATATGCTTTCAGATAAAAATGTGTTTTGAGAAGAGACTTAAACGAAGACACTGATTCGAAACTGATTCATTTTTTCAGGCAAGTTGTTCCAGAGCCTCGGGTCCCTGATGTTATGTGGTCGTACTTCTTCGTCCTGGTTAACAGCGTGAGCCTGGTTAACAGCTGAGTTTGGTACAGTCTGCAAATTTTTTGATTAAGACAAGTGAACAGGCTATTACAATAATCAAGGCGTGAGGAGATAAAAGCATGTACAACTGTTTCTCCATCACTAAGATTTAAAATAGATCGGATTGATCATATTGATCGGATAATAAACTTCCTCGGGGCACCACTCTAAAACAAGTGAAATAATAGCCAATTGATTGATTCAGTCTCACAAAATACACTAAACTATTAATTTGGAACTCCGATTAATAATTAAATTAATAACTATAACCAAAATTACCATTAATAGCTAGTAGGTTGAAGGATTTGGAGTTCTACATAGAAGAGGTTGGCAAAATATCCACTCTTGTGCAATGTTAAAGAAACCAGCATAAAGCAAAAACACACAATATGAAGTCTACTCTAAATGCACTAAACTACAGAACAAAGGGAGGGGAGGGGTGGAGGGGGGGTTCACAACAATAAAACTCAATGAACCAAAACAATACATATACATTCCCATAACCCTAACCCTAAACCCCTAACCCCGTCTTTAGGAATGTGTCAGGATTGGCCACTAGTGGTCCTAAAAACTCCACCCTGGCACCTTTAACCTCTAACTGCTCAAGAGGAGCTGCTCAGCAGCCAACAGGCACAGGTGCTTAACAAAATACTTGTCTAGTGGTGCCTAGATAAAGTAAATGGGAAAAATCCTGACCCATTTCATGTATTTATTTCTGGAGGAGCAGGAAGTCTCTTTTAATAAAAGCTGTGTATTATGAGGCATGCAGATTGTTAGCAAGCAAGTCTAATAATCTAGATACAACAAAACATCTCGGCTGGCCAAGCATATATATAGTAACAATTATTTCATTAGAACACCTTAAAGAAGTTAATTTAAGGTAGACAAAATAATGGAAATCTTCTCCTGCAGTTTTATATGGATTTATAAAACTCTTTATGTAATGTAAGAGATTAACTTTAAGACTAGAAAAAAACACATTTTCGTATGTACCCACTGCTGAAAATTTGGAGTTGAAACATTTGAAATAGTTGAAATACTGAAACAGCTGAAATGGCAGTCGAAATACAAACAGAATAATTGACATGACAGTTAAAATGGAAATGTTGCAAGAAGATGAAGTTTCAGTTTAAGCACTGAATGAAGAGTGCTAATTTATGTGTAAACTCGGTGACAAGTCCTGCATTGAAAATATAACTTAAAAGTATTAAAGGAAAAGTACCCATTATGCAGAGTAAACCTGTCTATGTTATATTTCTGTATATTATTGATTTGTTACTACTGATGCATTTAGCAGTATTTTAATGTTGTAGCTGATCTAGGTAGAGCAAATTAGAACTCAGTGGACAAGCAATGACACATGGACGGAGAATTTGATAGAGATAACAGTGGCTGGGGTCCAAGAGACCATGGTCCCTGGAAGCCACTCAAATAGCAAGGTGATCACGGTAGATTGCAACCTACTTAAACCATTAGATGTCATAGCCATGGCCACTGGATATACGGAGAACAATCTTTGGCTCGATTGGATAGCTCAGACTGCGCGTGAACAACAGGTAGGTGATTGTGTAGCATGTGCAGCAGCTAGACCACAACTTTACACTGAACCAGCCCCGCTCCACCCTGATTACCCATGGGGTTACAACTGTTTGCTAGGACTGACACATCAAAGTACACCCACCAACTGTACCACATTAGATAGTATTTTTCCACCCATTAAGATTAACTACAGATCTACAGGGGCATTCACACCACATAAAGGTAAAGGGGGTACACATGCTTCAATTTCACACATCCCAAGCCTAGTGTTAATTATGGTCAGGTCCCAGCTGACTGGTGCAATGTTACACAATCCAACAACTCCCTAATTGGACCTTGGGCGAGATCAGGACTCTATTATTTTTGCGGGGGGCACAGACTATTTGTACGCGTTCCTAAGGGCACCATAGAGACCTGCGCGATGGTAAGGTTGGCAGCTCCACTCACTATGATAGGCAATCACACTGTCAGACCGACTCAGACTTCAACCGCAACATTGACCGCCCGACGCCGACGTCACGTGTTTTCCAAACGGTCCACTAACTCCTTTGACCCCACCAAAGACTCACTTACTTATATTGACGCTATCGGGGTTCCCAGGGGCGTACCTAACGAATATAAATTGGCAGACCAAATTGCAGCAGGTTTCGAAAATATCCCCATCCTATCCGCGCTCGTTCCCGTTACATCCAATAAAAATGTCGATCGGATTAATTATGTGCATTACAATGTGCTTAGACTGTCTAATTTGACCAGAGATGCGGTAGAAGGCCTTGCAGAGCAAATAGGACCAACTTCATTGATGGCAGTTCAAAATAGGATGGCACTGCTGTTAGCTGAGAAAGGAGGCGTATGCGCTATGTTTGGAGATCTGTGCTGTACTTTCATTCCTAATAATACCGCCCCCGATGGGTCAGTCACCAGAGCTCTCGAGAGTCTTAGGACCCTGTCCAAAACTATGCATAATCCCTTAGAAGAATGGATGACCTCCATGTTTGGACAGTGGAAAGGACTGATAATGTCTATTTTACTATCTCTTGCTACTTTTGCAGCTATTCTTTTAACTTGTGGTTGTTGTATTCCATGTGCCAGAGCACTATGTGTCAGGGTTATCACCTCCACAATCGAGAAGCAGGAAGGCCCTAAACAAATTAGTATGATGCCTCTTTTAGGGATTTGGACCATGAGGACACTTTTGAATTGGAAAATTGGTGTTAGGAGTGATCTCTTTTAGGAGAGATCAAAAGGGGAGAATTGTCAATATGAAAACTTGGGCTGTATTATTAGGATTGATAGCTTGTGCTACGTACACCCTTTATGTAAGATGTTTGCCTCTGTACAAGTCTAACTCATGTAACATCTCAGGTCAGCAGCTGTTCTGCACCATAGACTGCAACTAATTAACAGTTAGATAAGAGAAAGTGGGGGAAGGTACAGTGGATATGATAATCCCATGGTGACATACAGAGGTGATTTGGGTTGACAAAGAATGGGAAGAAATGTATGCACATGTGTTGGCAGGCCGGAGCCGGCACCCTGTTGATATGGGTTGTTTGATCAGTGCATGGGGGACTAGCATATCCTCACTGACCAGCCGCTCTGATCACACCTGAGAATGGAATGCAGCGCCCTGTGAAGATCAAGAGGAATGGGAAGTGTGAACTTAGGCATTTACATAGCATTGTGTACCAGGAGGAGCTCAGGACATATAACCAACTACTTTTGTATTGCTGCTACAGACATAGCGGGAGATCGCCTGGAGAGGTCTCTGTGCTGTGTAGATATAGATATATCTGTATTTGTCTGTATTGTTAGATTGTTTGTAATAATTGTGAGGATATAAATACTAGTTAAAAGACAATTGTAGGTCTCGTGTGGATCACTTCTCATCAACCAACTCGGAGAGAGGTTTTCATACCTCGACATAGCCCTCAGTAGTAACGACTTTCTTTAATAATAAAATTTTAACTATTAGAGAAAAAAAATCATCACGTCCTCCTATCAACCGGTACCGATTTATCTTCAAACACAGAAAAAACTGTAAAACCTGATATATATTTTGACATCTTCAACACTTCAGCACTGTAGCCAGGCTGACAGAGTGTCACAGCTCTATTGAGTCATATATTCCTATAGCCCTCAGTAACGACTTCATGAGCTTCTTCAATGATAAAATTTTAATTATTCATAATGTCCTGCCCTCAACCAGTACCAATTTATCTTCAAATACAGCTGTAAAACCCAAGTTTTACGCTTAGTTAGCACTTCTTTACTGGATATAATCAATTTTTCTTTATTAACAGGCCATGTCCCACAGTCTTTTAAAATAGCTGTAATAAAATCTCTTCTTAAAAAGCCAACGCTTGATCCAGGGGTTTCAGCCAGCTATAGACCTATATGTAACCTTCCCTTTCTCTCTAAGATTGTTGAGAAAGCAGTATCCAAATAGTTGTGTGACTTTCTAAATAACAATAGTTTGTTTGATGATTTTCAGTCAGGATTTAGGGTGCATCATAGCACAGAGACAGCACTGGGGAAAATTACAAATTACCTTTTAATTGCATCAGACAATGGACCTGTCTCTGTACTTGTCTTGTTAGATCTTAGTGCTACATTCCTATTACAGAGACTGGAACAGTTATTTGGCATTAAAGGAGCCACACTAAGCTGGTTTAAATCCTATCTGTCAGATTGATCTCAGTTTGTGCATGTTAACGGTGAGTCTTGTGGAACTCTGTGACTAACTTTGGCGTGGACGTAGTTCCACAAGGTTCTGTGCTTGGACCAATTCTATTCACCTTATGTATGCTTCCTTCAGGCAATATTATTAGGAAAAACTCCATCAACTTTCATTGTTATGCGAATGAATCAATTATATCTATCGACCAAGCCAGATGAAACTAACCAATTAACTAAACTTCAAGCATGCCTTAAGGACATGAAAATCTGGATGACCTGCAGTTTTCTGATGTTAAATCAGAGATATCTCATGTGAAGTTTTTCCAGAACGTAGATCTAAACTGGACACTTATGTAGCTATCATATCTGATCTGGCATTCATTTTTATGAGTACCACAAATCATTTTTGGCAAAGTGGTATTGTTCATTCAAAAAACTTTTACAGATGCAGCTCCTTCCATCGGTTTTGGGGATCGATCAATGGTTCGCTGATGTTTGGCCATAACTGATGTATGCTTGCATCCTTATTGGCTCTGTTACTAAAATTACTAAAATTCACCAAAATTTGCTGCATCACCATGGCAACGCCATTTGAGGAAACCTAAAGAGCTTCGCAATTTAGCGTCGCAAAGGTCTCTAGATTGCACTGCCAAAATTTGAAGTTGATCCGATTAATTCTCTTGGAGGAGTTTGTTAAAGTATTGAGCCTGTAAATGGCGAAAAATGGCACGTTAAATTCAAAGTGGCTGACTTCCTGTTGGGTTTAGGGTATGGCTCCAAGAGGCTTTTTTTTAAAAGTCTAGAGATGATATATCTGCCTCTAGGTGTAACGTACCGTGGGGGCGGCTTTGTTGAAATTTTGTAGTGCAACGACAGCGCTATTGAGGAGCTGCTAGAACCCTTTTTGACACTGCCGCTCCATTGCCTCTACCAAACCGAAGACTACTAGTTTCATCAGAAACAGAATCAGAATCATAAATACTTTATTGATCCCCGTAGGGAAACTCTTTGTTACAGTAGCTTGCCTTTACATCAGTGCACACAGGAGAAGTACTAGAAAACGATATGATACACTATAAACACTATAAAACTGGTCAGAAAATAAATTATCAGGTCGGTATAAGTACGATAAACTAAGTGTCAAGTACCAAGTGGATTTACTGGTTGATGATGAAAGTACAGTATAAAATACAGTGTCACCAAATATGTAATAAGTAATAGTAATAAGCGGAGGTACATGTACTGTCAAGAGTAATAGAGGTATATAAAATCAATACAATAAATAAGAAAAACTAACATGGGAAAACTAATATTGCACGGGAGTAGTACACAGAATATTGCACAATTATTAATGAAGTCGGAGATGTAATGCTCAATGTCCAGTTTAGTGACCTAGGGTCAAACAAACTAACCCTTAGAGGTAGGAGTTAAATAGTTTGATGGCCACAGGCAGGAATGACTTCCTGTGGCGCTTTTTGGTGGGATAAGTCTTCCGCTGAAGGTGCTCCTTTGCTTGACCAGCACGTCATGGAACGGGTGGGAGACACTGTCCAAGATGGCGTGTAGTTTGGCCAGCATCCTCCTCTCTGACACCACCGCCAGAGAGTCCAGCTCCACCCCCACAATGTCACCGACCTTACGGATCAGTTTGTTGAGTCTGTTTGCGTCCGCTACCTTTAACCTGCTGCCCCAGCATGCAACAGCATACAGGATAGCACTGGCCACCACAGACTCATAGAACATCTTCAGCATTGTCCGGCAGATGTTGAAGGACCTCAGCCTGCTCAGAAAATAGAGGCGGCTCTGGCCCTTCCTGTAAACAGCTTGAGTGTTCTTGGTCCAGTCCAGTTTGGACTGGTGGTACTAAGTGGTACTTGTAGTCCTCCACAATGTCAACACTGACCCCCTGGATGGAAACTGGGGTCATTGGTGCCTTGGCCCTCCGTAGATCTACAACCAGCTCCTTTGACTTTGTCGCATTGAGCTGCAGATGGTTCTGCTCACACCATGAGACAAAGTTCCCCATCACAGCCCTGTACTCCGTCTCATCACCACCGCTGATACATCCCACCACAGCACAGTCATCAGAAAACTTCTGAAGGTGGCAGGACTCTGTGCGGTAGCTGAAGTCTGTGGTGAAGAGGAAGGGAGAGAGGACGGTCCCCTGAGGGGCCCCAGTGTTGAAGAGGAAGGGAGAGAGGACGGTCCCCTGAGGGGCCCCAGTGTTGCTGACCACGCTGTCTGAAACACAGTGCTGCAGGCGCACGCGCTGTGGTCTGCCAGTCAGGTAGTCCACAATCCAGGACACAAGGGGGGCATCCACCTGCATTGCTGCCAGCTTCTCTCCCTGCAGGGCAGGCCGGATGGTGTTGAAAGCACTGGGGAAGTCAAAAAACATGATCCTCACTGTGCTTGCCGGCCTGTCCAGGTGGGTGTGGATGCGGTTAAGCAGGTAGATGATGGCATCCTCAACTCCCAGCCGGGCTGGTAGGCAAACTGAAGGGGGTCCAGGAGGGGTCTGACCATGGGCCGCAGCTGTTCCAGCACTAGTCTCTCCAGGGTCTTCATTATGTGGGAGGTCAGTGCCAC